>NC_088877.1:38430121-38464331 GCF_032884065.1 Artemia franciscana | reverse complement strand
GACCTATCTAAATTTTCAAGTATATCTGAAATATGGACAGGTTCTCACGCTGTTTTACCGGGGGGACCTATCTAAACTTTCAAATATACCTGAAAAATGGGCAGGTTCTCACGCCGTGTGACAAGGGGACCTATCTAAATTTTCAAGTATATCTGAAATATGGACAGGTTCTCACGCTGTTTTACCGGGGGGACCTATTTAAACTTTCAAATATACCTGAAAAATGGGCAGGTTCTCACGCCGTGTGACAAGGGGACCTATCTAAATTTTCAAGTATATCTGAAATATGGACAGGTTCTCACGCTGTTTTACCGGGGGGACCTATCTAAACTTTCAAATATACCTGAAAAATGGGCAGGTTCTCACGCCGTGTGACAGGGGGACCTATCTATGATGATGATGATGATGATGATGATGATGATGATGATGATGATGATGATGATGATGATGATGATGATGATGATGATGATGATGATGATGATGATTCTCACGCCGTGTGACAGGGGGACCTATATATGATGATGATGATGATGATGATGATGATGATGATGATGGTTCTCACGCCGTGTGACAGGGGGACCTATCTATGATGATGATGATGATGATGATGATGATGATGATCGCCGTGTGGACCTATCTATGATGATGATGATGATGATGATGATGATGATGATGATGATGATGATGATGATGGTTCTCACGCCGTGTGACAGGGGGACCTATCTATGATGATGATGATGATGATGATGATGATGATGATGATGATGATGATGATGATGATGATGATGATTCTCACGCCGTGTGACAGGGGGACCTATCTATGATGATGATGATGATGATGATGATGATGGTTCTCACGCCGTGTGACAGGGGGACCTATATATGATGATGATGATGATGATGATGATGATGATGATGATGATGATGATGATGGTTCTCACGCCGTGTGACAGGGGGACCTATATATGATGATGATGATGATGATGATGATGATGATGATGATGATGGTTCTCACGCCGTGTGACAGGGGGACCTATCTATGATGATGATGATGATGATGATGATGATGATGATGATGGTTCTAACGCCGTGTGACAGGGGGACCTATCTAAATTTTCATGTATACCTATCTGATGATTTGACCGGGACTGGGACTAGGACTAGGACTAGTAACTAGGACTAGGACTGGTCCTCGGTTACCCTAGCCCCAGGACTAGGACTAACATGCCTTAAATTCAGCCCCACTCTAGGGCCTTTTTGAATACATTGGGACCTCATAGGGTTCCCCTAGAGTGATCCTAATTTCCCCAAATGCAACTCCAGGGCCCTAGGATCATTCAGGTTCCCCTTTGACCACTTCAGGGGATTGTAGTGGGTCCCGGCCCCATTTAATCCCTAGAGTGGTCCTAGGTGCCATTAGGACTAAGACTAGGGAAACTAGGACTAGGACTGGTCCTAGTTTCCCCTAGCACCGAGACTAGGACTAACATGCCTCAAAGGTAGCCAATATCTAGGACCTTTTTGAGTTCCCCAAGACTTCCATAGGGTTCCCCTAGAGCAATCCTAATTTCCCCAAATGCAACCCCAGGGCCCTAGGATCAGTCCAGGTTCCCCTTTGACCACTTTAAGGGATTGTAGTGGGTCCCGGCACCATTAAATCCCCTAGAGTGGTCCTAGGTGCCATTAGGACTAAGACTAGGGAAACTAGGACTAGGACTGGTCCTAGTTTCCCCTAGCACCAGGACTGGAACTAACATGCCTCAAAGGTAGCCAATATCTAGGACCTTTTTGAGTTCCCCAGGACTTCTGTAGAGTTCCCCTAGAGTGGTCCTAGTTTCCCAGAAGCATTCCCAGTGCCTTAGGGCAATGCCAGGTCTCCTTGGGACCGCCTTAAGGAATTTCAGCACCACTCAAGTGCTCCTAAAGAGGTCCTAGGTACCCTTAAGACTAAGACTAGAGAAACTAAGACTAGGACTGGTCCTGGGTTTCCCTAGATCCAGGACTATAACTAACATTCCTAAAAGGCAACCCCACTCTAGGGCCTTTTTGAGTGCCCTGGGACCACCGTAAGGTTCCCCTTGAGAGGGTCTAGTTTTCCCTAAAGCAGCTCCAGGGCCCTAGGGCCATTTCCGGCCCCTCTGGTACCACTTTGGGAAGTTTGGGGGCCCCGGCGCCACTCATATGCTCTTAAGGTGGTTTAATCCCCTAGATTTAATTTAATCCCCTAGAGTGGTCCTAGGTGCCATTAGGACTAAGACTAGGGAAACTAGGACTAGGACTGGTCCTAGTTTCCCCTAGCACCAGGACTAGGACTAACATGCCTCAAAGGTAGCCAATATCTAGGACCTTTTTGAGTTCCCCAGGACTTCCATAGGGTTCTCCTAGAGTGATCCTAATTTCCCCAAATGCAACCCCAGGGCCCTAGGATCATTCCAGGTTCCCCTTTGACCACTTGAGGGGATTTAGGGGTTCCCCTAGAGTGATCCTAATTTCCCCAAATGCAACCCCAGGGCCCTAGGATCATTCCAGGTTCCCCTTTGACCACTTTAGGGGATTGTAGTGGGTCCCGGCATCATTAAATCCCCTATAGTGGTCCTAGGTGCCATTAGGACTAAGACTAGGGAAACTAGGACTAGGACTGTTCCTAGTTTCCCCTTGCACCAGGACTGGGACTAAAATGCCTCAAAGGTAGCCAATATCTAGGACCTTTTTGAGTTCCCCAGGACTTCTGTAGAGTTCCCCTAGAGTGGTCCTAGTTTCCCCGAAGCATTCCCAGTGCCTTAGGGCAATGCCAAGTCTCCTTGGAACCGCCTTAAGGGATTTCAACACCACTCAAGTGCTCCTAAGGAGGTCCTAGGTACCCTTAAGACTAAGACTAGAGAAACTAAGACTAGGACTGGTCCTGGGTTTCCCTAGATCCAGGACTATGACTAACATTCCTAAAAGGCAACCCCACTCTAGGGCCTTTTTGAGTGCTCTGGGACCACCGTAAGAATCCCCTTGAGAGGGTCTAGTTTTCCCTAAAGCAGCTCCAGGGCCCTAGGGCCATTTCCGGCCCCTCTGGTACCACTTTGGGAAGTTTGGGGGCCCCGGCGCCACTCATATGCTCTTAAGGTGGTTTAGTCCCCTAGATTTAATTTAATCCCCTCAGAGTGGTCCTAGGTGCCATTAGGACTAAGACTAGGGAAACTAGGACTAGACTGGTCCTAGTTTCCCCTAGCACCAGGACTAGGACTAACATGCCTCAAAGGTAGCCAATATCTAGGACCTTTTTGAGTTCCACAGGACTTCGATAGGGTTCCCCTAGAGTGATCCTAATTTCCCCAAATGCAACCCCAGGGCCCTAGGATCATTCCAGGTTCCCCTTTGACCACTTTAGGGGATTGTAGTGGGTCCCGGCACCATTAAATCCCCTAGAGTGGTCCTAGGTGCCATTAGGACTAAGACTAGGGAAACTAGGACTAGGACTGGTCCTAGTTTCCCCTAGCACCAGGACTGGAACTAACAAGCCTCAAAGGTAGCCAATATCTAGGACCTTTTTGAGTTTCCTAGGACTTCTGTAGAGTTCCCCTAGAGTGGTCCTAGTTTCCCCGAAGCATTCCCAGTGCCTTAGGGCAATGCCAGGTCTCCTTGGGATCGCCTTAAGGAATTTCTGCACCACTCAAGTGCTCCTAAAGAGGTCCTAGGTACCCTTAACACTAAGACTAGAGAAACCAAGACTAGGACTGGTCCTGGGTTTCCCTAGATCCAGGACTATGACTAACATTCCTAAAAGGCAACCCCACTCTAGGTCCTTTTTGAGTGCCCTGGGACCACCGTAAGGTTCCCCTTGAGAGGGTCTAGTTTTCCCTAAAGCAGCTCCAGGGCCCTAGGGCCATTTCCGGCCCCTCTGGTACCACTTTGGGAAGTTTGGGGGCCCCGGTGCCGCTCATATGCTCTTAAGGTGGTCCTAAGTACCCTTAATACTAGGACTAGGGAAACTAGGACTAGTAAAGGTCCTGGGTTTCCTTAGATCCAGGACTAAGACTAAAATGCCTCAAAGGCAGCCCCAATCTAGGACCTTTTGAGTGCCCCGGGACCGCCATAGGGTTCTCGTAGAGTGATCCTAGTTTCCTTTTAAGCAACCCCAGGGCCCTAGGGCCATTCCAGGCCCCCTTGGATCACTTTAGGGAATTCATGGGGGCCCCGAAACCGCTCAAGTGCTTTTAGAGCTTTCCTAGGTGCCCTTAGGATGATGATGATGATGATGATGATGATGATGGTTCTCACGCCGTGTGACAGGGGGACCTATATATGATGATGATGATGATGATGATGATGATGATGATGGTTCTCACGCCGTGTGACAGGGGGACCTATCTATGATGATGATGATGATGATGATGATGATGATGATGATGATGATGGTTCTAACGCCGTGTGACAGGGGGACCTATCTAAATTTTCATGTATACCTATCTGATGATTTGACCGGGACTGGGACTAGGACTAGGACTAGTAACTAGGACTAGGACTGGTCCTCGGTTACCCTAGCCCCAGGACTAGGACTAACATGCCTTAAATTCAGCCCCACTCTAGGGCCTTTTTGAATACATTGGGACCTCCATAGGGTTCCCCTAGAGTGATCCTAATTTCCCCAAATGCAACTCCAGGGCCCTAGGATCATTCCAGGTTCCCCTTTGACCACTTTAGGGGATTGTAGTGGGTCCCGGCCCCATTTAATCCCCTAGAGTGGTCCTAGGTGCCATTAGGACTAAGACTAGGGAAACTAGGACTAGGACTGGTCCTAGTTTCCCCTAGCACCGGGACTAGGACTAACATGCCTCAAAGGTAGCCAATATCTAGGACCTTTTTGAGTTCCCCAAGACTTCCATAGGGTTCCCCTAGAGCAATCCTAATTTCCCCAAATGCAACCCCAGGGCCCTAGGATCATTCCAGGTTCCCCTTTGACCACTTTAAGGGATTGTAGTGGGTCCCGGCACCATTAAATCCCCTAGAGTGGTCCTAGGTGCCATTAGGACTAAGACTAGGGAAACTAGGACTAGGACTGGTCCTAGTTTCCCCTAGCACCAGGACTGGAACTAACATGCCTCAAAGGTAGCCAATATCTAGGACCTTTTTGAGTTCCCCAGGACTTCTGTAGAGTTCCCCTAGAGTGGTCCTAGTTTCCCCGAAGCATTCCCAGTGCCTTAGGGCAATGCCAGGTCTCCTTGGGACCGCCTTAAGGAATTTCAGCACCACTCAAGTGCTCCTAAAGAGGTCCTAGGTACCCTTAAGACTAAGACTAGAGAAACTAAGACTAGGACTGGTCCTGGGTTTCCCTAGATCCAGGACTATGACTAACATTCCTAAAAGGCAACCCCACTCTAGGGCCTTTTTGAGTGCCCTGGGACCACCGTAAGGTTCCCCTTGAGAGGGTCTAGTTTTCCCTAAAGCAGCTCCAGGGCCCTAGGGCCATTTCCGGCCCCTCTGGTACCACTTTGGGAGGTTTGGGGGCCCCGGCGCCACTCATATGCTCTTAAGGTGGTTTAATCCCCTAGATTTAATTTAATCCCCTAGATTTAATTTAATCCCCTAGAGTGGTCCTAGGTGCCATTAGGACTAAGACTAGGGAAACTAGGACTAGGACTGGTCCTAGTTTCCCCTAGCACCAGGACTAGGACTAACATGCCTCAAAGGTAGCCAATATCTAGGACCTTTTTGAGTTCCCCAGGACTTCCATAGGGTTCTCCTAGAGTGATCCTAATTTCCCCAAATGCAACCCCAGGGCCCTAGGATCATTCCAGGTTCCCCTTTGACCACTTGAGGGGATTTAGGGGTTCCCCTAGAGTGATCCTAATTTCCCCAAATGCAACCCCAGGGCCCTAGGATCATTCCAGGTTCCCCTTTGACCACTTTAGGGGATTGTAGTGGGTCCCGGCACCATTAAATCCCCTATAGTGGTCCTAGGTGCCATTAGGACTAAGACTAGGGAAACTAGGACTAGGACTGGTCCTAGTTTCCCCTTGCACCAGGACTGGGACTAAAATGCCTCAAAGGTAGCCAATATCTAGGACCTTTTTGAGTTCCCCAGGACTTCTGTAGAGTTCCCCTAGAGTGGTCCTAGTTTCCCCGAAGCATTCCCAGTGCCTTAGGGCAATGCCAAGTCTCCTTGGAACTGCCTTAAGGGATTTCAACACCACTCAAGTGCTCCTAAGGAGGTCCTAGGTACCCTTAAGACTAAGACTAGAGAAACTAAGACTAGGACTGGTCCTGGGTTTCCCTAGATCCAGGACTATGACTAACATTCCTAAAAGGCAACCCCACTCTAGGGCCTTTTTGAGTGCCCTGGGACCACCGTAAGAATCCCCTTGAGAGGGTCTAGTTTTCCCTAAAGCAGCTCCAGGGCCCTAGGGCCATTTCCGGCCCCTCTGGTACCACTTTGGGAAGTTTGGGGGCCCCGGCGCCACTCATATGCTCTTAAGGTGGTTTAGTCCCCTAGATTTAATTTAATCCCCTAGAGTGGTCCTAGGTGCCATTAGGACTAAGACTAGGGAAACTAGGACTAGGACTGGTCCTAGTTTCCCCTAGCACCAGGACTAGGACTAACATGCCTCAAAGGTAGCCAATATCTAGGACCTTTTTGAGTTCCACAGGACTTCCATAGGGTTCCCCTAGAGTGATCCTAATTTCCCCAAATGCAACCCCAGGGCCCTAGGATCATTCCAGGTTCCCCTTTGACCACTTTAGGGGATTGTAGTGGGTCCGGGCACCATTAAATCCCCTAGAGTGGTCCTAGGTGCCATTAGGACTAAGACTAGGGAAACTAGGACTAGGACTGGTCCTAGTTTCCCCTAGCACCAGGACTGGGACTAACAAGCCTCAAAGGTAGCCAATATCTAGGACCTTTTTGAGTTTCCTAGGACTTCTGTAGAGTTCCCCTAGAGTGGTCCTAGTTTCCCCGAAGCATTCCCAGTGCCTTAGGGCAATGCCAGGTCTCCTTGGGACCGCCTTAAGGAATTTCTGCACCACTCAAGTGCTCCTAAAGAGGTCCTAGGTACCCTTAACACTAAGACTAGAGAAACTAAGACTAGGACTGGTCCTGGGTTTCCCTAGATCCAGGACTATGACTAACATTCCTAAAAGGCAACCCCACTCTAGGTCCTTTTTGAGTGCCCTGGGACCACCGTAAGGTTCCCCTTGAGAGGGTCTATTTTTCCCTAAAGCAGCTCCAGGGCCCTAGGGCCATTTTCGGCCCCTCTGGTACCACTTTGGGAAGTTTGGGGGCCCCGGTGCCGCTCATATGCTCTTAAGGTGGTCCTAAGTACCCTTAATACTAGGACTAGGGAAACTAGGACTAGTAAAGGTCCTGGGTTTCCTTAGATCCAGGACTAAGACTAACATGCCTCAAAGGCAGCCCCAATCTAGGACCTTTTGAGTGCCCTGGGACCGCCATAGGGTTCTCGTAGAGTGATCCTAGTTTCCTTTTAAGCAACCCCAGGGCCCTAGGGCCATTCCAGGCCCCCTTGGATCACTTTAGGGAATTCATGGGGGCCCCGAAACCGCTCAAGTGCTTCTAGAGCTTTCCTAGGTGCCCTTAGGACTTAGAATAGGGAAACTAGGACTAGGACTGGTGCTGAGTTCCCCTAGAACTAAGTCGCCTTAGGGGTACTAGGACTAGGAGGCTTCAAAGGCAGCCCGGCTCTAGGACCATTTGAGTGCCTAAGTACCTTTTACCTTTTGACTTTGGCCTTTGACCTTTGAGGACTAGGGGCATTGGGACCAGGACTGGTACCCGGGACCAGGGGCACTAGGACAATGAGGCTTCTAAGGCAGCCTTGCTCTATACTCTTTGAGAGCCTAAGGACCTTTGACCTTTTCATTTTGGCCTTTGACCTTTGAGGACTAGGGGCATTGGGACCAGGACTGGTACCAGGGACCAGGGGCACTACGACAAGCAGGCTTCAAAGGCAGCCCTGCTCTAGGACCCTTTGAGTGCCTAAGGACTTTTGACTTTTTGACTTAGGCCTTTGACCTTTGAGGACTAGGACTAGGGGCATTGGGACCAAGACTGGTCCTGGTTTCTTCTAGAACTAGGTTGCTTTAGGGGTACTAGGACTAGGAGGCTTCAAAGGCAGACCTGCTCTAGAGCCTTGAGTGCCTAAGGACCTTCACCCTTTGACTCTGGCCTTTGACCTTTAAGGCCTAGGGGCGTTGGGACCAGGACTGGTACCAGGGACCAGGGGCACTAAGACAGAAGGCTTCAAAGGCAGCCCTGCTCTAGGACCCTTTGAGGGCCTAAGGACCTTTGACCTTTTGACTCTGGCCTTTGACCTTTGAGGACTAGGGGCATTGGGACCGGGACTGGTACCAGGGACCAAGGGCACTAGGATAAGGAGTCTTCAAAGGCAGCCCTGCTCTAGGAACCATAGAGTGCCTATAGACCTTTGACCTTTTGACTTTGGCTTTTGACCTTTGAGGACTAGGACTAGGGGCATTGGGACCAGGACTGGTACTGATGTCCACTAGAACAAGCTTGCTTTAGAGGCACTAGGATTAGGAGGCTTCAAAGGCAGCCCTGCTCTAGGACCCTTTGAGTGCCTAAGGACCTTTGACCTTTTGACCTTTTCATCGTGAGAACTTGGTTATTTTTCAAGTATACTTGTAAAACAGCGTGAGAACTTGGTCGTTTTTTGAATATACTTGAAAAATATTGTGAATAACTGGTAAAATGGACAGGTTCTCACGCTGTTTGACCGGGACTGGGACTAGGACTAGGACTAGTAACTAGGACTGGTCCTCGGTTACCCTAGCCCCAGGACTAGGACTAACATGCCTTAAATGCAGCCCCACTCTAGGGCCTTTTTGAATGCCTTGGGACCTCCATAGGGTTCCCCTAGAGTGATCCTAATTTCCCCAAATGCAACCCCAGGGCCCTAGGATCATTCCAGGTTCCCCTTTGACCACTTTAGGGGATTGTAGTGGGTCCCGGCACCATTCAATCCCCTAGAGTGGTCCTAGGTGCCATTAGGACTAAGACTAGGGAAACTAGGACTAGGAATGGTCCTAGTTTCCCCTAGCACCAGGACTAGGACTAACATGCCTCAAAGGTAGCCAATATCTAGGACCTTTCTGAGTTCCCCAGGACTTCCGTAGAGATCCCCTAGAGTGGTACTAGTTTCCCCGAAGCATTCCCAGTGCCTTAGGGCAATGCCAGGTCTCCTTGGGACCGCCTTAAGGAATTTCAGCACCACTCAAGTGCTCCTAAAGAGGTCCTAGGTACCTTTAAGACTAAGACTAGAGAAACTAAGACTAGGACTGGTCCTGGGTTTCCCTAGATCCAGGACTATGACTAACAAGCCTAAAAGGCAACCCCACTCTAGGGCCTTTTTGAGTGCCCTGGGACCACCGTAAGGTTCCCCTTGAGTGGGTCTAGTTTTTCCTAAAGCAGCTCCAGGGCCCTAGGGCCATTTCAGGCCCCTCTGGGACCACTTTTGGGAAGTTTAGGGACCCCGGCGCCACTCATATGCTCTTAAGGTGGTCCTAAGTACCCTTAATACTAGGACTAGGGAAACTAGGACTAGTACAGGTCCTGGGTTTCCTTAGATCCAGGACTAGAACTAACATGCCTCAAAGGCAGCCCAAATCTAGGGCCTTTTGAGTACCCTGGGACCGCCATAGGGTTCTCGTAGAGTGATCCTAGTTTCCCTTTAAGCAACCCCAGGGCCCTAAGGCCATTCCAGGCCCCCTTGGATCACTTTAGGGAATTCATGGGGGCCCCAAAACCGCTCAAGTGCTTCTAGAGCGGTCCTTGGTGCCCTTAGGACTTAGAATAGGGAAACTAGGACTAGGACTGGTGCTGAGTTCCCCTAGAACTATGTCGCCTTACGGGTACTAGGACTAGGAGGCTTCAAAGGCAGCCCGGCTCTAGGACCATTTGAGTGCCTAAGTACCTTTTACCTTTTGACTTTGGCCTTTGACCTTTGAGGACTAGGGGCATTGGGACCAGGACTGGTACCCGGGACCAGGGACACTAGGACAAGGAGGCTTCTAAGGCAGCCCTGCTCTAGGACTCCTTGAGTGCCTAAGGACCTTTGACCTTTTCATTTTGGCCTTTGACCTTTGAGGACTAGGGGCATTGGGACCAGGACTGGTACCAGGGAACAGGTGCACTACGACAACCAGGCTTCAAAGGCAGCCCTGCTCCAGGACATTTTGAGTGCCTAAGGACCTTTGATTTTTTGACTTAGGCCTTTGACCTTTGAGGACTAGGACTAGAGGCATTGGGACCAAGACTGGTCCTGGTTTCTTCTAGAACTAGGTTGCCTTAGGGGCACTAGGACTAGGAGGCTTCAAAGGCAGACCTGCTCTAGAGCCTTGAGTGCCTAAGGACCTTCACCCTTTGACTCTGGCCTTTGACCTTTAAGGCCTAGGGGCGTTGGGACCAGGACTGGTACCAGGGACCAGGGGCACTAGGACAGAACGCTTCAAAGGCAGCCCTGCTCTAGGACCCTTTGAGGGCCTAAGGACCTTTGACCTTTTGACTCTGGCCTTTGACCTTTGAGGACTAGGGGCATTGGGACCAGGACTGGTACCAGGGACCAGGGGTACTAGGATAAGAGGTCTTCAAAGGCAGCCCTGCTCTAGGAACCATAGAGTGCCTAAAGACCTTTGACCTTTTGACTTTGGCTTTTGACCTTTGAGGACTAGGACTAGAGGCATTGGGAACAGGACTGGTACTGATGTCACCTAGAACAAGCTTGCTTTAGAGGCACTAGGATTAGGAGGCTTCAAAGGCAGCCCTGCTCTAGGACCCTTTGAGTGCCTAAGGACCTTTGACCTTTCGACCTTTTGATCGTGAGAACTTGGTTATTTTTCAAGTATACTTGTAAAACAGCGTGAGAACTTGGTCGTTTTTCGAATATACTGGAAAAATATTGTGAATAACTGGTAAATTACCAGTTAAACACGATTCTTTTGCAATTACATTTGAAAACAGCTATTCCAGTTGGTGTTTAATGTCATACTATATCTCTTTACTAAGTGTTGTGTTCTTCCGGGTCCTAAAGAAAAAAATTAATTTTGATCGTGAGAACTTGGTTATTTTGAATGAATATGAAAGAATATGCAACACTTTATAGCTTTCTTAGTATTTGAAATAGTATTTTCATTTTTTGATCGTGAGAACCTGGTTATTTTTCAAGTATACTTGTAAAGAAGGGTGAGAACTTGGTCGTTTTTCGAATATACTGGAAAGTTATGGTGAATAACTGGTTAATTTTTTAAGAAAAAAATTAATTTTGATCGTGAGAACTTGGTTATTTTTCAAGTATACTTGTAAAACAGCGTGAGAACTTGGTCGTTTTTCAAATATACTGGAAAAATATCGTGACTAACTGGTAAATCACCAGTTAAACACGGTTCTTTTGCAATTACATTTGAAAACAGCTTTTCCTGTTGGTGTTTAATGTCATACTATATCTCTTTACTAAGTGTTGTGTTCTTCCGGGTCCTTAAGAGAAAAATTATTTTTGATCGTGAGAACTTGGTTATTTTTCAAGTATACTTGTAAAACAGCGTGAGAACTTGGTCGTTTTTCGAATATACTGGAAAAATAACGTGAATAACTGGTAAATTACCAGTTAAACACGGTTCTTTTGCAATTACATTTGAAAACAGCTATTCCTGTTGGTGTTTAATGTCATACTATATCTCTTTACTAAGTGTTTTGTTCTTCTGGGTCCTTAAGAGAAAAATTATTTTTGATCGTGAGAACTTGGTTATTTTTCAAGTATACTTGTAAAACAGCGTGAGAACTTGGTCGTTTTTCAAATATACTGGAAAAATATCGTGAATAACTGGTAAATTACCAGTTAAACACGGTTCTTTTGCAATTACATTTGAAAACAGCTATTCCTGTTGGTGTTTAATGTCATACTATATCTCTTTACTAAGTGTTGTGTTCTTCCGGGTCCTTAAGAGAAAAATTATTTTTGATCGTGAGAACTTGGTTATTTTTCAAGTATACTTGTAAAGCAGCGTGAGAACTTGGTCGTTTTTCGAATATACTGGAAAAATATCGTGAATAACTGGTAAATTACCAGTTAAACACGGTTCTTTTGCAATTACATTTGAAAACAGCTATTTCTGTTGGTGTTTAATGTCAAACTATAACTCTTTACTGAGTGTTGCGTTCTTTCTGGTCCTTAAAAAAAAATTAGTTTAATATTTTTTAAAGTTATAACCATGCGAAAAACCGACTAGCTGCTGTGTAGAACAACTAGGCACTGAAGTTTAAAACATGAACAAAAAAAAACTTTTTTCTTTAGGCTTGTGCTCATAGAATTGAGTTCCAGGAGACATATAGAATCATAGGAAAGAATATGCAACACTTTATAGCTTTCTTAGTATTTGAAATAGTATTTTCATTTTTTGATCGTGAGAACCTGGTTATTTTTCAAGTATACTTGTAAAGAAGCTTGAGAACTTGGTCGTTTTTCAAATATAATGGAAAAATATCGTGAATAACTGGTAAATTACCAGTTAAACACGGTTCTTTTGCAATTACATTTGAAAACAGCTATTCCTGTTGGTGTTTAATGTCATACTATATCTCTTTACTAAGTGTTTTGTTCTTCTGGGTCCTTAAGAGAAAAATTATTTTTGATCGTGAGAACTTGGTTATTTTTCAAGTATACTTGTAAAGAAGCGTGAGAACTTGGTCGTTTTTCAAATATACTGGAAAAATATCGTGAATAACTGGTAAATTACCAGTTAAACACGGTTCTTTTGCAATTACATTTGAAAACAGCTATTCCTGTTGGTGTTTAATGTCATACTATATCTCTTTACTAAGTGTTGTGATCTTCCGGGTCCTTAAGAGAAAAATTATTTTTGATCGTGAGAACTTGGTTATTTTTCAAGTATACTTGTAAAGCAGCGTGAGAACTTGGTCGTTTTTCGAATATACTGGAAAAATATCGTGAATAACTGGTAAATTACCAGTTAAACACGGTTCTTTTGCAATTACATTTGAAAACAGCTATTCCTGTTGGTGTTTAATGTCATACTATATCTCTTTACTAAGTGTTTTGTTCTTCTGGGTCCTTAAGAGAAAAATTATTTTTGATCGTGAGAACTTGGTTATTTTTCAAGTATACTTGTAAAACAGCGTGAGAACTTGGTCGTTTTTCAAATATACTGGAAAAATATCGTGAATAACTGGTAAATTACCAGTTAAACACGGTTCTTTTGCAATTACATTTGAAAACAGCTATTCCTGTTGGTGTTTAATGTCAAACTATAACTCTTTACTGAGTGTTGCGTTCTTCCTGGTCCTTAAAAAAAATTAGTTTAATATTTTTTAAAGTTATAACCATGCAAAAAACCGACTAGCTGCTGTGTAGAACAACTAGGCACTGAAGTTTAAAACATGAACAAAAAAAAACTTTTTTCTTTAGGCTTGTGCTCATAGAATTGAGTTCCAGGAGACATATAGAATCATAGGAAAGAATATGCAACACTTTATAGCTTTCTTAGTATTTGAAATAGTATTTTCATTTTTTGATCGTGAGAACCTGGTTAATTTTCAAGTATACTTGTAAAGAAGCGTGAGAACTTGGTCGTTTTTCAAATATACTGGAAAAATATCGTGAATAACTGGTAAATTACCAGTTAAACACGGTTCTTTTGCAATTACATTTGAAAACAGCTATTCCTGTTGGTGTTTAATGTCATACTATATCTCTTTACTAAGTGTTGTGTTCTTCCGGGTCCTTAAGAGAAAAATTATTTTTGATCGTGAGAACTTGGTTATTTTTCAAGTATACTTGTAAAGTAGCGTGAGAACTTGGTCGTTTTTCGAATATACTGGAAAAATATCGTGAATAACTGGTAAATTACCAGTTAAACACGGTTCTTTTGCAATTACATTTGAAAACAGCTATTCCTGTTGGTGTTTAATGTCATACTATATCTCTTTACTAAGTGTTGTTTTCTTCTGGGTCCTTAAGAGAAAAATTATTTTTGATCGTGAGAACTTGGTTATTTTTCAAGTATACTTGTAAAACAGCGTGAGAACTTGGTCGTTTTTCAAATATACTGGAAAAATATCGTGAATAACTGGTAAATTACCAGTTAAACACGGTTCTTTTGCAATTACATTTGAAAACAGCTATTCCTGTTGGTGTTTAATGTCAAACTATAACTCTTTACTGAGTGTTGCGTTCTTTCTGGTCCTTAAAAAAAAATTAGTTTAATATTTTTTAAAGTTATAACCATGCGAAAAACCGACTAGCTGCTGTGTAGAACAACTAGGCACTGAAGTTTAAAACATGAACAAAAAAAAACTTTTTTCTTTAGGCTTGTGCTCATAGAATTGAGTTCCAGGAGACATATAGAATCATAGGAAAGAATATGCAACACTTTATAGCTTTCTTAGTATTTGAAATAGTATTTTCATTTTTTGATCGTGAGAACCTGGTTATTTTTCAAGTATACTTGTAAAGAAGCGTGAGAACTTGGTCGTTTTTCAAATATACTGGAAAAATATCGTGAATAACTGGTAAATTACCAGTTAAACACGGTTCTTTTGCAATTACATTTGAAAACAGCTATTCCTGTTGGTGTTTAATGTCATACTATATCTCTTTACTAAGTGTTGTGTTCTTCCGGGTACTTAAGAGAAAAATTATTTTTGATCGTGAGAACTTGGTTATTTTTCAAGTATACTTGTAAAACAGCGTGAGAACTTGGTCGTTTTTCGAATATACTGGAAAAATATCGTGAATAACTGGTAAATTACCAGTTAAACACGGTTCTTTTGCAATTACATTTGAAAACAGCTATTCCTGTTGGTGTTTAATGTCATACTATATCTTTTTACTAAGTGTTATGTTCTTCTGGGTCCTTAAGAGAAAAATTATTTTTGATCGTGAGAACTTGGTTATTTTTCAAGTATACTTGTAAAACAGCGTGAGAACTTGGTCATTTTTCAAATATACTGGAAAAATATCGTGAATAACTGGTAAATTACCAGTTAAACACGGTTCTTTTGCAATTACATTTGAAAACAGCTATTCCTGTTGGTGTTTAATGTCAAACTATAACTCTTTACTGAGTGTTGCGTTCTTCCTGGTCCTTAAAAAAAAATTAGTTTAATATTTTTTAAAGTTATAACCATGCAAAAAACCGACTAGCTGCTGTGTAGAACAACTAGGCACTGAAGTTTAAAACATGAACAAAAAAAAAACTTTTTTCTTTAGGCTTGTGCTCATAGAATTGAGTTCCAGGAGACATATAGAATCATAGGAAAGAATATGCAACACTTTATAGCTTTTTTAGTATTTGAAATAGTATTTTCATTTTTTGATCGTGAGAACTTGGTTATTTTTCAAGTATACTTGTAAAGAAGCGTGAGAACTTGGTCGTTTTTCAAATATACTGGAAAAATATCGTGAATAACTGGTAAATTACCAGTTAAACACGGTTCTTTTGCAATTACATTTGAAAACAGCTATTCCTGTTGGTGTTTAATGTCATACTATATCTCTTTACTAAGTGTTGTGATCTTCCGGGTCCTTAAGAGAAAAATTATTTTTGATCGTGAGAACTTGGTTATTTTTCAAGTATACTTGTAAAGCAGCGTGAGAACTTGGTCGTTTTTCGAATATACTGGAAAAATATCGTGAATAACTGGTAAATTACCAGTTAAACACGGTTCTTTTGCAATTACATTTGAAAACAGCTATTCCTGTTGGTGTTTAATGTCATACTATATCTCTTTACTAAGTGTTTTGTTCTTCTGGGTCCTTAAGAGAAAAATTATTTTTGATCGTGAGAACTTGGTTATTTTTCAAGTATACTTGTAAAACAGCGTGAGAACTTGGTCGTTTTTCAAATATACTGGAAAAATATCGTGAATAACTGGTAAATTACCAGTTAAACACGGTTCTTTTGCAATTACATTTGAAAACAGCTATTCCTGTTGGTGTTTAATGTCAAACTATAACTCTTTACTGAGTGTTGCGTTCTTCCTGGTCCTTAAAAAAAATTAGTTTAATATTTTTTAAAGTTATAACCATGCAAAAAACCGACTAGCTGCTGTGTAGAACAACTAGGCACTGAAGTTTAAAACATGAACAAAAAAAAACTTTTTTCTTTAGGCTTGTGCTCATAGAATTGAGTTCCAGGAGACATATAGAATCATAGGAAAGAATATGGAACACTTTATAGCTTTCTTAGTATTTGAAATAGTATTTTCATTTTTTGATCGTGAGAACCTGGTTAATTTTCAAGTATACTTGTAAAGAAGCGTGAGAACTTGGTCGTTTTTCAAATATACTGGAAAAATATCGTGAATAACTGGTAAATTACCAGTTAAACACGGTTCTTTTGCAATTACATTTGAAAACAGCTATTCCTGTTGGTGTTTAATGTCATACTATATCTCTTTACTAAGTGTTGTGTTCTTCCGGGTCCTTAAGAGAAAAATTATTTTTGATCGTGAGAACTTGGTTATTTTTCAAGTATACTTGTAAAGTAGCGTGAGAACTTGGTCGTTTTTCGAATATACTGGAAAAATATTGTGAATAACTGGTAAATTAACAGTTAAATTACCAGTTAAGTAGTATTTGTAAAACTACTACTACTACTACTACTACTGTGACAGGGGGACCTCTTACGCCGATTGACAGGGGGACCTATCTAAATTTTCATGTATACCTGAAAATGGACAGGTTCTCACGCTGTTTGACCGGGGGGACCTATCTAAACTTTCAAATATACCTGAAAAATGGGCAGGTTCTCAGGCAATGTGACAGGGGGACCTATCTAAATTTTCATGTATACCTGAAAATGGACAGGTTCTCACGCCGTGTGACAGGGGGACCTATCTAAATTTTCATGTATATCTGAAAATAGACAGGGACTCACGCTGTTTGACCGGGACTGGGACTAGGACTAGGACTAGTAACTAGGACTAGGACTGGTCCTCGGTTACCCTAGCCCCAGGACTAGGACTAACGCCTTAAATGCAGCCCCACTCTAGGGCCTTTTTGAATGCCATGGGACCTCCATAGGGTTCCCCTAGAGTGATCCTAATTTCCCCAAATGCAACCCCAGGGCCCTAGGATCATTCCAGGTTCCCCTTTGACCACTTTAGGGGATTGTAGTGGGCCCCGTCACCATTTAATTCCCTAGAGTGGTCCTAGGTGCCATTAGGACTAAGACTAGGGAAACTAGGACTAGGACTGGTCCTAGTTTCCCCTAGCACCAGGACTAGGACTAACATGCCTCAAATGTAGCCAATATCTAGGACCTTTTTGAGTTCCCCAGGACTTCCGTAGAGTTCCCCTAGAGTGGTACTAGTTTCTCCGAAGCATTCCCAGTGCCTTAGGGCAATGCCAGGTCTCCTTGGGACCGCCTTAAGGAATTTCAGCACCACTCAAGTGCTCCTAAAGAGGTCCTAGGTATCTTTAAGACTAAGACTAGAGAAACTAAGACTAGGACTGGTCCTGGGTTTCCCTAGATCCAGGACTATGACTAACAAGCCTAAAAGGCAACCCCACTCTAGGGCCTTTTTGAGTGCCCTGGGACCACCGTAAGGTTCCCCTTGAGTGGGTCTAGTTTTCCCTAAAGCAGCTCCAGGGCCCTAGGGCCATTTCAGGCCCCTCTGGTACCACTTTTGGGAAGTTTGGGGGCCCTGGCGCCACTCATATGCTCTTAAGGTGGTCCTAAGTACCCTTAATACTAGGACTAAGGAAACTAGGACTAGTACAGGTCCTGGGTTTCCTTAGATCCAGGACTAGGACCAACATGCCTCAAAGGCAGCCCCAATCTAGGGCCTTTTGAGTGTCCTGGGACCACCATAGGGTTCTCGTAGAGTGATCCTAGTTTCCCTTTAAGCAACCCCAGGGCCCTAGGGCCATTCCAGGCCCCCTTGGATCACTTTAGGGAATTCATGGGGCCCCGAAACCGCTCAAGTGCTTCTAGAGCGGTCCTAGGTGCCCTTAGGACTTAGAATAGGGAAACTAGGACTAGGACTGGTGCTGAGTTCCCCTAGAACTAAGTCGCCTTAGGGGTACTAGGACTAGGAGGCTTCAAAGGCAGCCCGGCTCTAGGACCATTTGAGTGCCTAAGTACCTTTTACCTTTTGACTTTGGCCTTTGACCTTTGAGGACTAGGGGCATTGGAATCAGGACTGGTACCCAGGACCAGGGGCACTAGGACAAGGAGGCTTCTAAGGCAGCCCTGCTCTAGGAACCATAGAGTGCCTATAGACCTTTGACCTTTTGACTTTGGCTTTTGACCTTTGAGGACTAGGACTAGGGGGATTGGGACCAGGACTGGTACTGATGTCCCCTAAAACAGCGTGAGAACTTGGTCGTTTTTCGAATATACTGGAAAAATATTGTGAATAACTTGTAAATTACCAGTTAAACACGGTTCTTTTGCAATTAAATTTGAATTCAAGCAAAAAAAAGATTAAAATCCATTTTTAAATACAAGTCCAACTTTTCTTGAAAAAGACTTGAAACAGGACACTTGAAAAATTTCAAGTTAGTAAAATAAGTTACAGTTAGATAAATAAATAGCAATATGTCTAAGTATAATTTAAATATATACAAGTATAAAACACATTAAAATGCATTTTAAGCACAAGTCCTACTATATTTAATAAATACATGTAAATGCGTACTTGAAAATTTTCTGTTATACTTACTTAATTAAATTTTAATATATTTCAGTATTAGTTTGATATATACAAGTGTAAAACAAATTAAAATGCATTTTCAAGTACAAGTCCAGCTTGAAATACTTGAAAATGTATACTTGAAAATTTTCAGATATCGTGAGATATCGTCAACTTTTAGGGAGAACCTAGCAGTTCTCTCTAAATTTTTCAAGTATACCTGAAAAAAGTATATATCAAAGTTCTATTGAAATATATTAAAATTTAATTAAGTAAATATACCAAAAAATTATATATACATACTTTAAATATATTCAAGCAAAAAACACATTAAAATCCATTTTTAAGGACAAGTCCTACTTTTCTTGAAAAATACTTGAAAAAGGACACTTGTAAAATTTCAAGTTAGCAAAATAAGTTGCAGTTAATTAAATAAATAGCAATATGTCTAAGTATAAATTAAATATATACAGGTATAAAACACATTAAAATGCATTTTTAAGCACAAGTCCTACTATATTTAATAAATACATGTAAATGTGTACTTGAAAATTTTGTGTTATACTTACTTAATTAAATTTTAACATATTTCAGTATTACTTTGATATATTCAAGTATTAAACAAATTAAAATGCATTTTGAAGTAAAAGTCCAGCTTGAAATACTTGATAATATATACTTGAAAATTTTCAGATATACTGGAAAATTTTCTAATGTCTAATACAGTAATAAAAATTTTTCAGATATATCGGAAAATTTTCAGATATACTGGAAAATTTTCAAGTATACTTGAAATTTTCAAGTATACTTGCCAGAACCTGCGTGTATGACCAAGGGAGACCCTAACCTAACCTAACCTAACCTAACCTAACCTAACCTAACCTAACCTAACCTAACCTAACCTAACCTAACCTAACCTAACCTAACCTAACCTAACCTAACCTAACCTAACCTAACCTAACCTAACCTAACCTAACCTAACCTAACCTAACCTAACCTAACCTAACCTAACCTAACCTAACCTAACCTAACCTAACCTAACCTAACCTAACCTAACCTAACCTAACCTAACCTAACCTAACCTAACCTAACCTAACCTAACCTAACCTAACCTAACCTAACCTAACCTAACCTAACCTAACCTAACCTAACCTAACCTAACCTAACCTAACCTAACCTAACCTAACCTAACCTAACCTAACCTAACCTAACCTAACCTAACCTAACCTAACCTAACCTAACCTAACCTAACCTAACCTAACCTAACCTAACCTAACCTACCTAACCTAACCTAACCTAACCTAACTAACCTAACCTAACCTAACCTAACCTAACCTAACCTAACCTAACCTAACCTAACCTAACCTAACCTAACCTAACCTAACCTAACCTAACCTAACCTAACCTAACCTAACCTAACCTAACCTAACCTAACCTAACCTAACCTAACCTAACCTAACCTAACCTAACCTAACCTAACCTAACCTAACCTAACCTAACCTAACCTAACCTAACCTAACCTAACCTAACCTAACCTAACCTAACCTAACCTAACCTAACCTAACCTAACCTAACCTAACCTAACCTAACCTAACCTAACCTAACCTAACCTAACCTAACCTAACCTAACCTAACCTAACCTAACCTAACCTAACCTAACCTAACCTAACCTAACCTAACCTAACCTAACCTAACCTAACCTAACCTAACCTAACCTAACCTAACCTAACCTAACCTAACCTAACCTAACCTAACCTAACCTAACCTAACCTAACCTAACCTAACCTAACCTAACCTAACCTAACCTAACCTAACCTAACCTAACCTAACCTAACCTAACCTAACCTAACCTAACCTAACCTAACCTAACCTAACCTAACCTAACCTAACCTAACCTAACCTAACCTAACCTAACCTAACCTAACCTAACCTAACCTAACCTAACCTAACCTAACCTAACCTAACCTAACCTAACCTAACCTAACCTAACCTAACCTAACCTAACCTAACCTAACCTAACCTAACCTAACCTAACCTAACCTAACCTAACCTAACCTAACCTAACCTAACCTAACCTAACCTAACCTAACCTAACCTAACCTAACCTAACCTAACCTAACCTAACCTAACCTAACCTAACCTAACCTAACCTAACCTAACCTAACCTAACCTAACCTAACCTAACCTAACCTAACCTAACCTAACCTAACCTAACCTAACCTAACCTAACCTAACCTAACCTAACCTAACCTAACCTAACCTAACCTAACCTAACCTAACCTAACCTAACCTAACCTAACCTAACCTAACCTAACCTAACCTAACCTAACCTAACCTAACCTAACCTAACCTAACCTAACCTAACCTAACCTAACCTAACCTAACCTAACCTAACCTAACCTAACCTAACCTAACCTAACCTAACCTAACCTAACCTAACCTAACCTAACCTAACCTAACCTAACCTAACCTAACCTAACCTAACCTAACCTAACCTAACCTAACCTAACCTAACCTAACCTAACCTAACCTAACCTAACCTAACCTAACCTAACCTAACCTAACCTAACCTAACCTAACCTAACCTAACCTAACCTAACCTAACCTAACCTAACCTAACCTAACCTAACCTAACCTAACCTAACCTAACCTAACCTAACCTAACCTAACCTAACCTAACCTAACCTAACCTAACCTAACCTAACCTAACCTAACCTAGCCTAACCTAACCTAACCTAACCTAACCTAACCTAACCTAGCCTAACCTAACCTAACCTAACCTAACCTAACCTAACCTAGCCTAACCTAACCTAACCTAACCTAACCTAACCTAACCTAACCTAACCTAACCTAACCTAACCTAACCTAACCTAACCTAACCTAACCTAACCTAACCTAACCTAACCTAACCTAACCTAACCTTACCATGTGCAATCATAAAATAGTCTAATATCTTCATTTTTTCAACATACGTAGCTATTACCCTCGAAAACTAAAACTTTTGAAATAGGAAAAGAGCCTTTAATCACATTCTTTACCATTTGCAATCATAAAATAGTCTAATATCTTCATTTTTTCAACATACGTAGCTATTACCCTCGAAAACTAAAACTTTTGAAATAGGAAAAGAGCCTTTAAGCACTTTGTTTACGATGTGCAATCATAAAATAGTCTAATATCTTCATTTTTCCAACATACGTAGCTATTACCCTCGAAAACTAAAACTTTTGACACAGGAAAAGAGCCTTTAATCACATTCGTTACCATTGGCAATTATAAAATAGTCTAATATCTTCATTTTTTCAACATACGTAGCTATTACCCTCGAAAACTAAAACTTTTGAAATAGGAAAAGAGCCTTTAAGCACTTTCTTTACCATGTGCAATCATAAAATAGTCTAATATCTTAATTTTTCCAACATACGTAGCTATTACCCTCGAAAACTAAAACTTTTGACATAGGAAAAGAGCCTTTAATCACATTCTTTACCATGTGCAATCATAAAATAGTCTTATATCTTCATTTTTCCAACATAGGCAGCTATAACCCTCGAAAACTAAAACTTTTGACATAGGAAAAGAGCCTTTAATCACATTAGTTACCATTTGCAATCATAAAATAGTCTAATATCTTCATTTTTTCAACATACGTAGCTATTACCCTCGAAAACTAAAACTTTTGACATAGGAAAAGAGCCTTTAATCACATTCTTTACCATGTGCAATCATAAAATAGTCTAATTTCTTCATTTTTCCAACATACGTAGCTTTTACCCTCGAAAACTAAAACTTTTGACATAGGAAAAGAGCCTTTAATCACATTCTTTACCATGTGCAATCATAAAATAGTCTAATATGTTCATTTTTTCAACATACATAGCTATTACCCTCGAAAACTAAAACTTTTGAAATAGGAAAAGAGCCTTTAATCACATTCGTTACCATTTGCAATTATAAAATAGTCTAATATCTTCATTTTTTCAACATACGTAGCTATTACCCTCGAAAACTAAAACTTTTGACATAGGAAAAGAGCCTTGAATCACACTTTTTACCATTTGCAATCATAAAATAGTCTAATATCTTCATTTTTTCAACATACGTAGCTATTACCCTCGACAACTAAAACTTTTGAAATAGGAAAAGAGCCTTTAAGCACTTTGTTTACGATGTGCAATCATAAAATAGTCTAATATCTTCATTTTTCCAACATACGTAGCTATTACCCTCGAAAACTAAAACTTTTGACACAGGAAAAGAGCCTTTAATCACATTCGTTACCATTTGCAATTATAAAATAGTCTAATATCTTCATTTTTTCAACATACGTAGCTATTACCCTCGAAAACTAAAACTTTTGAAATAGGAAAAGAGCCTTTAAGCACTTTCTTTACCATGTGCAATCATAAAATAGTCTAATATCTTAATTTTTCCAACATACGTAGCTATTACCCTCGAAAACTAAAACTTTTGACATAGGAAAAGAGCCTTTAATCACATTCTTTACCATGTGCAATCATAAAATAGTCTTATATCTTCATTTTTCCAACATACGCAGCTATAACCCTCGAAAACTAAAACTTTTGACATAGGAAAAGAGCCTTTAATCACATTCGTTACCATTTGCAATTATAAAATAGTCTAATATCTTCATTTTTTCAACATACGTAGCTATTACCCTTGAAAACTAAAACTTTTGATATAGGAAAAGAGCCTTTAATCACATTCTTTACCATGTGCAATCATAAAATAGTCTAATATCTTCATTTTTTCAACATACGTAGCTAATACCCTCGAAAACTAAAACTTTTGACATAGGAAAAGAGCCTTTAATCACATTCTTTACCATTTGCAATCATAAAATAGTCTAATATCTTCATTTTTTCAACATACGAAGCTATTACCCTCGAAAACTAAAACTTTTGACATAGGAAAAGGGCCTTTAAGGACATTCTTTACCGTGTGCAATCATAAAATAGTCTAATATCTTCATTTTTCCAACATACGTAGCTATTACCCTCGAAAACTTAAACTTTTGACATAGAAAAAGAGCCTTTAATCACATTCTTTACCATGTGCAATCATAAAATAGTCTAATATCTTCATTTTTCCAACATACGTAGCTATTACCCTCGAAAACTAAATCTTTTGACATAGGAAAAGAGCCTTTAATCACATTCTTTACCATGTGCAATCATAAAATAGTCTAATATCTTCATTTTTCCAACATACGTAGCTATTACCCTCGAAAACTAAAACTTTTGACATAGGAAAAGAGCCTTTAATCACATTAGTTACCATTTGCAATTATAAAATAGTCTAATATCTTCATTTTTTCAACATACGTAGCTATTTCCCTCGAAAACTAAAACTTTTGACATAGAAAAAGAGCTTTTAATCACATTCTTTACCATTTGGAATCATAAAATAGTCTAATATCTTCATTTTTTCAACATACGTAGCTATTACCCTCAAAAACTAAAACTTTTGAAATAGGAAAAGAGCCTTTAATCACATTCTTTACCATGTGCAATCATAAAATAGTCTAATATCTTCATTTTTCCAACATACATAGCTATTACCCTCGAAAACTTAAACTTTTGAAATAGGTAAAGAGCCTTTAAGCACATTCTTTACCATGTGCAATCATAAAATAGTCTAATATCTTCATTTTTCCAACATACGTAGCTATTACCCTCGAAAACTAAAACTTTTGACATAGGAAAAGAGCCTTTAATCACATTCTTTACCATGTGCAATCATAAAATAGTCTAATATCTTCATTTTTTCAACATACGTAGCTATTACCCTCGAAAACTAAAACTTTTGACATAGGAAAAGAGCCTTTAATCACATTCGTTACCATTTGCAATTATAAAATAGTCTAATATCTTCATTTTTTCAAGATACGTAGCTATTACCCTTGAAAACTAAAACTTTTGACATAGGAAAAGAGCCTTTAATCACATTCTTTACCATTTGCAATCATAAAATAGTCTAATATCTTCATTTTTTCAACATACGTACCTATTACCCTCGAAAACTAAAACTTTTGACATAGGAAAAGAGCCTTTAATCACATTCTTTACCATGTGCAATCATAAAATAGTCTAATATCTTCATTTTTCAAACATACGTAGCTATTACCCTCGAAAACTAAAACTTTTGACATAGGAAAAGAGCCTTTAATCACATTCTTTACCATATGCAATCATAAAATAGTCTAATATCTTCATTTTTTCAACATACGTAGCTATTACCCTCGAAAACTAAAAATTTTGAAATAGGAAAAGAGCCTTTAATCACATTCGTTACCATTTGCAATTATAAAATAGTCTAATATCTTCATTTTTTCAACATATGTAGCTATTACCCTCGAAAACTAAAACTTTTGACATAGGAAAAGAGCCTTTAATCACATTCTTTACCATTTGCAATCATAAAATAGTCTAATATCTTCATTATTTCAACATACGAAGCTATTACCCTCGAAAACTAAAACTTTTGACATAGGAAAAGAGCCTTTAAGGACATTCTTTACCATGTGCAATCATAAAATAGTCTAATATCTTCATTTTTCCAACATACGTAGCTATTACCCTCGAAAACTTAAACTTTTGACATAGAAAAAGAGCCTTTAATCACATTCTTTACCATTTGCAATCATAAAATAGTCTAATATCTTCATTTTTTCAACATACGTAGCTATTACCCTCGAAAACTAAAACTTTTGACATAGGAAAAGAGCCTTTAAGCACATTCTTTACCATTTCCAATCATAAAATAGTCTAATATCTTCATTTTTTCAACATACGTAGCTATTACCCTCGAAAACTAAAACTTTTGACATAGGAAAAGAGCCTTTAATCACATTCTTTACCATGTGCAATCATAAAATAGTCTAATATCTTCATTTTTCCAACATACGTAGCTATTACCCTCGAAAACGAAAACTTTTGAAATAGGAAAAGAGCCTTTAATCACATTCTTTACCATTTGCAATCATAAAATAGTCTAATATCTTCATTTTTTCAACATACGTAGCTATTACCCTCGAAAACTAAAACTTTTGACATAGGAAAAGAGCCTTTAATCACATTCTTTACCATGTGCAATCATAAAATAGTCTAATTTCTTCATTAATCCAACATACGTAGCTATTACCCTCGAAAACTAAAACTTTTGACATAGGAAAAGAGCCTTTAATCACATTCTTTACCATATGCAATCATAAAATAGTCTAATATCTTCATTTTTTCAACATACGTAGCTATTACCCTCGAAAACTAAAACTTTTGAAATAGGAAAAGAGCCTTTAATCACATTCTTTACCATTTGCAATCATAAAATAGTCTAATATCTTCATTTTTTCAACATACGTAGCTATTACCCTCGAAAACTAAAACTTTTGACATAGGAAAAGAGCCTTTAATCACATTCTTTACCATTTGCAATCATAAAATAGTCTAATATCTTCATTTTTTCAACTATTACCCTCGAAAACTAAAACTTTTGACATAGGAAAAGAGCCTTTAATCACATTCTTTACCATATGCAATCATAAAATAGTCTAATATCTTCATTTTTTCAACATACGTAGCTATTACCCTCGAAAACTAAAACTTTTGAAATAGGAAAAGAGCCTTTAATCACATTCTTTACCATGTTGCAATCATAAAATAGTCTAATATCTTCATTTTTTCAACATATGTAGCTATTACCCTCGAAAACTAAAACTTTTGACATAGGAAAAGAGCCTTTAATCACATTCTTTACCATTTGCAATCATAAAATAGTCTAATATCTTCATTTTTCAACATACGAGCTATTACCCTCGAAAACTAAAACTTTTGACATAGGAAAAGAGCCTTTAATCACATTCTTTACCATGTGCAATCATAAAATAGTCTAATATCTTCATTTTTCCAACATACGTAGCTATTACCCTCGAAAACTTAAACTTTTGACATAGAAAAAGAGCCTTTATCACATTCTTTACCATTTGCAATCATAAAATAGTCTAATATCTTCATTTTTTCAACATACGTAGCTATTACCCTCGAAAACTAAAACTTTTGACATAGGAAAAGAGCCTTTAAGCACATTCTTTACCATTTCAATCATAAAATAGTCTAATATCTTCATTTTTTCAACATACGTAGCTATTACCCTCGAAAACTAAAACTTTTGACATAGGAAAAGAGCCTTTAATCACATTCTTTACCATGTGCAATCATAAAATAGTCTAATATCTTCATTTTTCCAACATACATAGCTATTACCCTCGAAAACGAAAACTTTTGAAATAGGAAAAGAGCCTTTAATCACATTCTTTACCATTTGCAATCATAAAATAGTCTAATATCTTCATTTTTTCAACATACGTAGCTATTACCCTCGAAAACTAAAACTTTTGACATAGGAAAAGAGCCTTTAATCACATTCTTTACCATGTGCAATCATAAAATAGTCTAATATCTTCATTTTTCCAACATACGTAGCTATTACCCTCGAAAACTAAAACTTTTGACATAGGAAAAGAGCCTTTAATCACATTCTTTACCATATGCAATCATAAAATAGTCTAATATCTTCATTTTTTCAACATACATAGCTATTACCCTCGAAAACTAAAACTTTTGAAATAGGAAAAGAGCCTTTAATCACATTCGTTACCATTTGCAATTATAAAATAGTCTAATATCTTCATTTTTTCAACATACGTAGCTATTACCCTCGAAAACTAAAACTTTTGACATAGGAAAAGAGCCTTGAATCACATTCTTTACCATTTGCAATCATAAAATAGTCTAATATCTTCATTTTTTCAACAAACGAAGCTATTACCCTCGAAAACTAAAACTTTTGACATAGGAAAAGAGCCTTTAAGGACATTCTTTACCATGTGCAATCATAAAATAGTCTAATATCTTCATTTTTCCAACATACGTAGCTATTACCCTCGAAAACTTAAACTTTTGACATAGAAAAAGAGCCTTTAATCACATTCTTTACCATTTGCAATCATAAAATAGTCTAATATCTTCATTTTTTCAACATATGTAGCTATTACCCTCGAAAACTAAAACTTTTGACATAGGAAAAAAGGCCTTTAAGCACATTCTTTACCATTTGCAATCATAAAATAGTCTAATATCTTCATTTTTTCCAACATACGTAGCTATTACCCTCGAAAACTAAAACTTTTGAAATAGGAAAAGAGCCTTTAATCACATTCTTTACCATTTGCAATCATAAAATAGTCTAATATCTTCATTTTTTCAATACGTAGCTATTACCCTCGAAAACTAAAACTTTTGACATAGGAAAAGAGCCTTTAATCACATTCGTTACCATTTGCAATTATAAAATAGTCTAATATCTTCATTTTTTCAACATACGTAGCTATTACCCTCGAAAACTAAAACTTTTGACATAGGAAAAGAGCCTTTAATCACATTCGTTACCATTTGCAATCATAAAATAGTCTAATATCTTCATTTTTCCAACATACGTAGCTATTACCCTCGAAAACTAAAACTTTTGCCATAGGAAAAGAGCCTTTAAGCACATTCTTTACCATGTGCAATCATAAAATAGTCTAATATCTTCATTTTTCCAACATACGTAGCTATTACCCTCGAAAACTAAAACTTTTGACATAGGAAAAGAGCCTTTAATCACATTCTTTACCA
The DNA here is from genome assembly GCF_032884065.1 of Artemia franciscana. NCBI lineage: Eukaryota > Metazoa > Arthropoda > Branchiopoda > Anostraca > Artemiidae > Artemia > Artemia franciscana. Next base: position 38,435,966 of record NC_088877.1, on the reverse strand, counting down.
TGTGCAATCATAAAATAGTCTAATATCTTCATTTTTCCAACATACGTAGCTATTACCCTCGAAAACGAAATTTTTTGAAATAGGAAAAGAGCCTTTAATCACATTCTTTACCATTTGCAATCATAAAATAGTCTAATATCTTCATTTTTTCAACATACGTAGCTATTACCCTTGAAAACTAAAAGTTTTGAAATAGGAAAAGAGCCTTTAAGCACTTTCTTTACAATGTGCAATCATAAAATAGTCTAATATCTTCATTTTTCCAACATACGTAGCTATTACCCTCGAAAACTAAAACTTTTGACACAGGAAAAGAGCCTTTAATCACATTCGTTACCATTTGCAATTATAAAATAGTCTAATATCTTCATTTTTTCAACATACGTAGCTATTACCCTCGAAAACTAAAACTTTTGACATAGGAAAAGAGCCTTTAATCACATTCTTTACCATTTGCAATCTTAAAATAGTCTAATATCTTCATTTTTTCAACATACGTAGCTATTACCCTCGAAAACTAAAACTTTTGACATAGGAAAAGAGCCTTTAATCACATTCTTTACCATGTGCAATCATAAAATAGTCTAATATCTTCATTTTTCTAACATACGTAACTATTACCCTCGAAAACTTAAACTTTTGACATAGGAAAAGAGCCTTTAATAACATTCTTTACCATTTGCAATCATAAAATAGTCTAATATCTTCATTTTTTCAACAAACGTAGCTATTACCCTCGAATAATTAAACTTTTGACATAGGAAAAGAGCCTTTAAGCACATTCTTTACCATTTGCAATCATAAAATAGTCTAATATCTTCATTTTTTCAACATACGTAGCTATTACCCTCGAAAACTAAAATTTTGACATAGGAAAAGAGCCTTTAATCACATTCGTTACCATTTGCAATCATAAAATAGTCTAATATCTTCATTTTTTCAACATACGTAGCTATTACCCTCGAAAACTAAAACTTTTGACATAGGAAAAGAGCCTTTAATCACATTCTTTACCATTTGCAATCATAAAATAGTCTAATATCTTCATTTTTTCAACATACGTAGCTATTACCCTCGAAAACTAAAACTTTTGAAATAGGAAAAGAGCCTTTAATCACATTCTTTACCATGTGCAATCATAAAATAGTCTAATATCTTCATTTTTCCAACATACGTAGCTATTACCCTCGAAAACTAAAACTTTTGACATAGGAAAAGAGCCTTTAATCACATTCTTTACCATGTGCAATCATAAAATAGTCTAATATCTTCATTTTTTCAACATACGTAGCTATTACCCTCGAAAACTAAAACTTTTGAAATAGGAAAAGAGCCTTTAGGCACTTTCTTTACCATGTGCAATCATAAAATAGTCTAATATCTTCATTTTTCCAACATACGTAGCTATTACCCTCGAAAATTAAAACTTTTGACATAGGAAAAGAGTCCTTTGATCACATTCTTTACCATGTGCAATCATAAAATTGTCTAATATCTTCATTTTTTCCAACATACGTAGCTATTACCCTCGAAAACTAAAACTTTTGACATAGGAAAAGAGCCTTTAATCACATTCTTTACCATTTGCAATCATAAAATAGTCTAATATCTTCATTTTTTCAACATACGTAGCTATTACCCTCGAAAACTAAAACTTTTGACATAGGAAAAGAGCCTTTAATCACATTCGTTACCATTTGCAATTATAAAATAGTCTAATATCTTCATTTTTTCAACATACGTAGCTATTACCCTCGAAAACTAAAACTTTTGACATAGGAAAAGAGCCTTTAATCACATTCTTTACCATTTGCAATCATAAAATAGTCTAATATCTTCATTTTTTCAACATAAGTAGCTATTACCCTCGAAAACTAAAACTTTTGACATAGCAAAAGAGCCTTTAATCAGATTCGTTACCATTTGCAATTATAAAATAGTCTAATATCTTCATTTTTCCAACAAACGCAATTATTACCCTCGAAAACGAAAACTTTTGAAATAGGAAAAGAGCCTTTAATCACATTCTTTACCATTTGCAATCATAAAATAGTCTAATATCTTCATTTTTTCAACATACGTAGCTATTACCCTCGAAAAGTAAAACTTTTGACATAGGAAAAGAGCCTTTAATCACATTCTTTACCATGTGCAATCATAAAATAGTCTAATATCTTCATTTTTCCAGCAGACGTAGCTATTACCCTCGAAAACTAAAACTTTTGACATAGGAAAAGAGCCTTTAATCACATTCTTTACCATGTGCAATCATAAAATAGTCTAATATCTTCATTTTTTCAACATACGTAGCTATTACCCTCGAAAACTAAAACTTTTGAAATAGGAAAAGAGCCTTTAATCACATTCGTTACCATTTGCAATTATAAAATAGTTTAATATCTTCATTTTTCCAACAGACGTAGCTATTACCCTCGAAAACTAAAACTTTTGACATAGGAAAAGAGCCTTTAATCACATTCTTTACCATGTGCAATCATAAAATAGTCTAATATCTTCATTTTTCCAACAGACGTAGCTATTACCCTCGAAAACTTAAACTTTTGACATAGAAAAAGAGCCTTTAATCACATTCTTTACCATTTGCAATCATAAAATAGTCTAATATCTTCATTTTTTCAACATACGTAGCTATTACCCTCGAAAACTAAAACTTTTGACATAGGAAAAGAGCCTTTAAGCACATTCTTTACCATTTGCAATCATAAAATAGTCTAATATCTTCATTTTTTCAACATACGTAGCTATTACCCTCGAAAACTAAAACTTTTGACATAGGAAAAGAGCCTTTAATCACATTCTTTACCATTTGCAATCATAAAATAGTCTAATATCTTCATTTGTCCAATATACGTAGCTATTACCCTCGAAAACGAAAACTTTTGAAATAGGAAAAGAGCCTTTAATCACATTCTTTACCATTTGCAATCATAAAATAGTCTAATATCTTCATTTTTTCAAGATACGTAGCTATTACCCTCGAAAACTAAAACTTTTGACATAGGAAAAGAGCCTTTAATCACATTCGTTACCATTTGCAATTATAAAAAAGTCTAATATCTTCATTTTTTCAACATACGTAGCTATTACCCTCGAAAACTAAAACTTTTGACATAGGAAAAGAGCCTTTAATCATATTCGTTACCATTTGCAATTATAAAATAGTCTAATATCTTCATTTTTTCAACATACGTAGCTATTACCCTCGAAAACTAAAACTTTTGACATAGGAAAAGAGCCTTTAATCACATTCTTTACCATGTGCAATCATAAAATAGTCTAATATCTTCATTTTTCCAACATACGTAGCTATTACCCTCGAAAACTAAAACTTTTGCCATAGGAAAAGAGCCTTTAAGCACATTCTTTACCATGTGCAATCATAAAATAGTCTAATATCTTCATTTTTCCAACATACGTAGCTATTACCCTCGAAAACTAAAACTTTTGACATAGGAAAAGAGCCTTTAATCACATTCTTTACCATGTGCAATCATAAAATAGTCTAATATCTTCATTTTTCCAACATACGTAGCTATTACCCTCGAAAACGAAATGTTTTGAAATAGGAAAAGAGCCTTTAATCACATTCTTTACCATTTGCAATCATAAAATAGTCTAATATCTTCATTTTTCAACATACGTAGCTATTACCCTCGAAAATTAAAACTTTTGACATAGGAAAAGAGTCTTTAATCACATTCTTTACCATGTGCAATCATAAAATAGTCTAATATCTTCATTTTTCCAACATACGTAGCTATTACCCTCGAAAACTAAAACTTTTGACATAGGAAAAGAACCTTTAATCACATTCGTTACCATTTGCAATTATAAAATAGTCTAATATCTTCATTTTTTCAACATACGTAGCTATTACCCTCGAAAACTAAAACTTTTGACATAGGAAAAGAGCCTTTAACCACATTCTTTACCATTTGCAATCATAAAAAAGTCTAATATCTTCATTTTTTCAACATAAGTAGCTATTACCCTCGAAAACTAAAACTTTTGACATAGGAAAAGAGCCTTTAATCACATTCGTTACCATTTGCAATTATAAAATAGTCTAATATCTTCATTTTTCCAACAAACGCAATTATTACCCTCGAAAACGAAAACTTTTGAAATAGGAAAAGAGCCTTTAATCACATTCTTTACCATTTGCAATCATAAAATAGTCTAATATCTTCATTTTTTCAACATACGTAGCTATTACCCTCGAAAACTAAAACTTTTGACATAGGAAAAGAGCCTTTAATCACATTCTTTACCATGTGCAATCATAAAATAGTGTAATATCTTCATTTTTCCAACAGACGAAGCTATTACCTTCGAAAACTAAAACTTTTGACATAGGAAAAGAGCCTTTAATCACATTCTTTACCATGTGCAATCATAAAATAGTCTAATATCTTCATTTTTTCAACATACGTAGCTATTACCCTCGAAAACTAAAACTTTTGAAATAGGAAAAGAGCCTTTAATCACATTCGTTACCATTTGCAATTATAAAATAGTCTAATATCTTCATTTTTTCAACATACATTGCTATTACCCTCGAAAACTAAAACTTTTGACATAGGAAAAGAGCCTTTAATCACATTCTTTACCATTTGCAATCATAAAATAGTCTAATATCTTCATTTTTTCAACATACGTAGCTATTACCCTCGAAAACTAAAACTTTTGACATAGGAAAAGAGCCTTTAATCACATTCTTTACCATTTGCAATCATAAAATAGTCTAATATCTTCATTTTTTCAACATAAGTAGCTATTACCCTCGAAAACTAAAACTTTTGACATAGGAAAAGAGCCTTTAATCACGTTCTTACCATTTGCAATCATAAAATAGTCTAATATCTTCATTTTTTCAACAAACGCAATTATTACCCTCGAAAACGAAAACTTTTGAAATAGGAAAAGAGCCTTTAATCACATTCTTTACCATTTGCAATCATAAAATAGTCTAATATCTTCATTTTTTCAACATACGTAGCTATTACCCTCGAAAACTAAAACTTTTGACATAGGAAAAGAGCCTTTAATCACATTCTTTACCATGTGCAATCATAAAATAGTCTAATATCTTCATTTTTCCAACAGACGTAGCTATTACCCTCGAAAACTAAAACTTTTGACATAGGAAAAGAGCCTTTAATCACATTCTTTACCATTTGCAATCATAAAATAGTCTAATATCTTCATTTTTTCAACATACGTAGCTATTACCCTCGAAAACTAAAACTTTTGAAATAGGAAAAGAGCCTTTAATCACATTCTTTACCATTTGCAATCATAAAATAGTCTAATATCTTCATTTTTTCCAACAGACGTAGCTATTACCCTCGAAAACTAAAACTTTTGACATAGGAAAAGAGCCTTTAATCACATTCTTTACCATTGCAATCATAAAATAGTCTAATATCTTCATTTTTTCCAACAGACGTAGCTATTACCCTCGAAAACTAAAACTTTTGACATAGGAAAAGAGCCTTTAATCACATTCTTTACCATTTGCAATCATAAAATAGTCTAATATCTTCATTTTTTCAACATACGTAGCTATTACCCTCGAAAACTAAAACTTTTGACATAGGAAAAGAGCCTTTAATCACATTCTTTACCATTTGCAATCATAAAATAGTCTAATATCTTCATTTTTTCAACATACGTAGCTATTACCCTCGAAAACTAAAACTTTTGACATAGGAAAAGAGCCTTTAATCACATTCTTTACCATTTGCAATCATAAAATAGTCTAATATCTTCATTTTTCCAACATACGTAGCTATTACCCTCGAAAACTAAAACTTTTGAAATA
>NC_088877.1:38393675-38430021 GCF_032884065.1 Artemia franciscana | reverse complement strand
GTAAAGAATGTGATTAAAGGCTCTTTTCCTATGTCAAAAGTTTTAGTTTTCGAGGGTAATAGGTACGTATGTTGAAAAAATGAAGATATTAGACTATTTTATGATTGCAAATGGTAAAGAATGTGATTAAAGGCTCTTTTCCTATGTCAAAGGTTTTAGTTTTCGAGGGTAATAGCTACGTATGTTGGAAAAATGAAGATATTAGACTATTTTATGATGGCACATGGTAAAGAAAGTGCTTAAAGGCTCTTTACCTATTTCAAAAGTTTTAGTTTTCGAGGGTAATAGCTATGTATGTTGGAAAAATGAAGATATTAGACTATTTTATGATTGCACATGGTAAAGAATGTGATTAAAGGCTCTTTTCCTATTTCAAAAGTTTTAGTTTTTGAGGGTAATAGCTACGTATGTTGAAAAAATGAAGATATTAGACTATTTTATGATTCCAAATGGTAAAGAATGTGATTAAAAGCTCTTTTCCTATGTCAAAAGTTTTAGTTTTCGAGGGAAATAGCTACGTATGTTGAAAAAATGAAGATATTAGACTATTTTATAATTGCAAATGGTAACTAATGTGATTAAAGGCTCTTTTCCTATGTCAAAAGTTTTAGTTTTCGAGGGTAATAGCTACGTATGTTGGAAAATGAAGATATTAGACTATTTTATGATTGCACATGGTAAAGAATGTGATTAAAGGCTCTTTCCTATGTCAAAGATTTAGTTTTCGAGGGTAATAGCTACGTATGTTGGAAAAATGAAGATATTAGACTATTTTATGATTGCACATGGTAAAGAAAGTGATTAAAGGCTCTTTCCTATGTCAAAAGTTTTAGTTTTCGAGGGTAATAGCTACGTATGTTTGAAAAATGAAGATATTAGACTATTTTATGATTGCACATGGTAAAGAATGTGATTAAAGGCTCTTTTCCTATGTCAAAAGTTTTAGTTTTCGAGGGTAATAGGTACGTATGTTGAAAAAATGAAGATATTAGACTATTTTATGATTGCAAATGGTAAAGAATGTGATTAAAGGCTCTTTCCTATGTCAAAAGTTTTAGTTTTCAAGGGTAATAGCTATGTATCTTGAAAAAATGAAGATATTAGACTATTTTATAATTGCAAATGGTAACGAATGTGATTAAAGGCTCTTTTCCTATGTCAAAAGTTTTAGTTTTCGAGGGTAATAGCTACGTATGTTGAAAAAATGAAGATATAGACTATTTTATGATTGCACATGGTAAAGAATGTGATTAAAGGCTCTTTTCCTATGTCAAAAGTTTTAGTTTTCGAGGGTAATAGCTACGTATGTTGGAAAAATGAAGATATTAGACTATTTTATGATTGCACATGGTAAAGAAAGTGCTTAAAGGCTCTTTACCTATTTCAAAAGTTTTAGTTTTCGAGGGTAATAGCTATGTATGTTGGAAAAATGAAGATATTAGACTATTTTATGATTGCACATGGTAAAGAATGTGATTAAAGGCTCTTTTCCTATTTCAAAAGTTTTAGTTTTTGAGGGTAATAGCTACGTATGTTGAAAAAATGAAGATATTAGACTATTTTATGATTCCAAATGGTAAAGAATGTGATTAAAAGCTCTTTTCCTATGTCAAAAGTTTTAGTTTTCGAGGGAAATAGCTACGTATGTTGAAAAAATGAAGATATTAGACTATTTTATAATTGCAAATGGTAACTAATGTGATTAAAGGCTCTTTTCCTATGTCAAAAGTTTTAGTTTTCGAGGGTAATAGCTACGTATGTTGGAAAAATGAAGATATTAGACTATTTTATGATTGCACATGGTAAAGAATGTGATTAAAGGCTCTTTTCCTATGTCAAAAGATTTAGTTTTCGAGGGTAATAGCTACGTATGTTGGAAAAATGAAGATATTAGACTATTTTATGATTGCACATGGTAAAGAAAGTGATTAAAGGCTCTTTTCCTATGTCAAAAGTTTTAGTTTTCGAGGGTAATAGCTACGTATGTTTGAAAAATGAAGATATTAGACTATTTTATGATTGCACATGGTAAAGAATGTGATTAAAGGCTCTTTTCCTATGTCAAAAGTTTTAGTTTTCGAGGGTAATAGGTACGTATGTTGAAAAAAATGAAGATATTAGACTATTTTATGATTGCAAATGGTAAAGAATGTGATTAAAGGCTCTTTTCCTATGTCAAAAGTTTTAGTTTTCAAGGGTAATAGCTATGTATCTTGAAAAAATGAAGATATTAGACTATTTTATAATTGCAAATGGTAACGAATGTGATTAAAGGCTCTTTTCCTATGTCAAAAGTTTTAGTTTTCGAGGGTAATAGCTACGTATGTTGAAAAAATGAAGATATTAGACTATTTATGATTGCACATGGTAAAGAATGTGATTAAAGGCTCTTTTCCTATGTCAAAAGTTTTAGTTTTCGAGGGTAATAGCTACGTATGTTGGAAAAATGAAGATATTAGACTATTTTATGATTGCACATGGTAAAGAAAGTGCTTAAAGGCTCTTTACCTATTTCAAAAGTTTTAGTTTTCGAGGGTAATAGCTATGTATGTTGGAAAAAATGAAGATATTAGACTATTTTATGATTGCACATGGTAAAGAATGTGATTAAAGGCTCTTTTCCTATTTCAAAAGTTGTAGTTTTGAGGGTAATAGCTATGTATCTTGAAAAAATGAAGATATTAGACTATTTTATAATTGCAATGGTAACGAATGTGATTAAAGGCTCTTTTCCTATGTCAAAAGTTTTAGTTTTCGAGGGTAATAGCTACGTATGTTGAAAAAATGAAGATATTAGACTATTTTATGATTGCACATGGTAAAGAATGTGATTAAAGGCTCTTTTCCTATGTCAAAAGTTTTAGTTTTCGAGGGTAATAGCTACGTATGTTGGAAAAATGAAGATATTAGACTATTTTATGATTGCACATGGTAAAGAAAGTGCTTAAAGGCTCTTTACCTATTTCAAAAGTTTTAGTTTTCGAGGGTAATAGCTATGTATGTTGGAAAAATGAAGATATTAGACTATTTTATGATTGCACATGGTAAAGAATGTGATTAAAGGCTCTTTTCCTATTTCAAAAGTTTTAGTTTTTGAGGGTAATAGCTACGTATGTTGAAAAAAATGAAGATATTAGACTATTTTATGATTCCAAATGGTAAAGAATGTGATTAAAAGCTCTTTTCCTATGTCAAAAGTTTTAGTTTTCGAGGGAAATAGCTACGTATGTTGAAAAAATGAAGATATTAGACTCGTTACCATTTGCAATTATAAAATAGTTTAATATCTTCATTTTTCCAACAGACGTAGCTATTACCCTCGAAAACTAAAACTTTTGACATAGGAAAAGAGCCTTTAATCACATTCTTTACCATGTGCAATCATAAAATAGTCTAATATCTTCATTTTTCCAACAGACGTAGCTATTACCCTCGAAACTTAAACTTTTGACATAGAAAAAGAGCCTTTAATCACATTCTTTACCATTTGCAATCATAAAATAGTCTAATATCTTCATTTTTTCAACATACGTAGCTATTACCCTCGAAAACTAAAACTTTTGACATAGGAAAAGAGCCTTTAAGCACATTCTTTACCATTTGCAATCATAAAATAGTCTAATATCTTCATTTTTTCAACATACGTAGCTATTACCCTCGAAAACTAAAACTTTTGACATAGGAAAAGAGCCTTTAATCACATTCTTTACCATTTGCAATCATAAAATAGTCTAATATCTTCATTTGTCCAATATACGTAGCTATTACCCTCGAAAACGAAAACTTTTGAAATAGGAAAAGAGCCTTAATCACATTCTTTACCATTTGCAATCATAAAATAGTCTAATATCTTCATTTTTTCAAGATACGTAGCTATTACCCTCGAAAACTAAAACTTTTGACATAGGAAAAGAGCCTTTAATCACATTCGTTACCATTTGCAATTATAAAAAAGTCTAATATCTTCATTTTTTTCAACATACGTACCTATTACCCTCGAAAACTAAAACTTTTGATATAGGAAAAGAGCCTTTAATCTTTTTCGTTACCATTTGCAATTATAAAATAGTCTAATATCTTCATTTTTTCAACATACGTAGCTATTACCCTCGAAAACTAAAACTTTTGACATAGGAAAAGAGCCTTTAATCACATTCTTTACCATGTGCAATCATAAAATAGTCTAATATCTTCATTTTTGCAACATACGTAGCTATTACCCTCGAAAACTAAAACTTTTGCCATAGGAAAAGAGCCTTTAAGCACATTCTTTACCATGTGCAATCATAAAATAGTCTAATATCTTCATTTTTCCAACATACGTAGCTATTACCCTCGAAAACGAAATGTTTTGAAATAGGAAAAGAGCCTTTAATCACATTCTTTACCATTTGCAATCATAAAATAGTCTAATATCTTCATTTTTTCAACATACGTAGCTATTACCCTCGAAAACTAAAACTTTTGACATAGGAAAAGAGCCTTTAATCACATTCTTTACCATGTGCAATCATAAAATAGTCTAATATCTTCATTTTTCCAACATACGTAGCTATTACCCTCGAAAACTAAAACTTTTGACATAGGAAAAGAGCCTTTAATCACATTCTTTACCATGTGCAATCATAAAATAGTCTAATATCTTCATTTTTCCAACATACGTAGCTATTACCCTCGAAAACGAAATTTTTTGAAATAGGAAAAGAGCCTTTAATCACATTCTTTACCATTTGCAATCATAAAATAGTCTAATATCTTCATTTTTTCAACATACGTAGCTATTACCCTCGAAAACTAAAACTTTTGACATAGGAAAAGAGCCTTTAATCACATTCTTTACCATGTGCAATCATAAAATAGTCTAATATCTTCATTTTTCCAACATACGTAGCTATTACCCTCGAAAACGAAATTTTTTGAAATAGGAAAAGAGCCTTTAATCACATTCGTTACCATTTGCAATTATAAAACAGTCTAATATCTTCATTTTTTCAACATACGTAGCTATTACCCTCGAAAACTAAAACTTTTGACATAGGAAAAGAGCCTTTAATCATATTCGTTACCATTTGCAATTATAAAATAGTCTAATATCTTCATTTTTTCAACATACGTAGCTATTACCCTCGAAAACTAAAACTTTTGACATAGGAAAAGAGCCTTTAATCACATTCTTTACCATGTGCAATCATAAAATAGTCTAATATCTTCATTTTGCCAACATACGTAGCTATTACCCTCGAAAACTAAAACTTTTGCCATAGGAAAAGAGCCTTTAAGCACATTCTTTACCATGTGCAATCATAAAATAGTCTAATATCTTCATTTTTCCAACATACGTAGCTATTACCCTCGAAAACGAAATGTTTTGAAATAGGAAAAGAGCCTTTAATCACATTCTTTACCATTTGCAATCATAAAATAGTCTAATATCTTCATTTTTTCAACATACGTAGCTATTACCCTCGAAAACTAAAACTTTTGACATAGGAAAAGAGCCTTTAATCACATTCTTTACCATGTGCAATCATAAAATAGTCTAATATCTTCATTTTTCCAACATACGTAGCTATTACCCTCGAAAACTAAAACTTTTGACATAGGAAAAGAGCCTTTAATCACATTCTTTACCATGTGCAATCATAAAATAGTCTAATATCTTCATTTTCCAACATACGTAGCTATTACCCTCGAAAACGAAATGTTTTGAAATAGGAAAAGAGCCTTTAATCACATTCTTTACCATTTGCAATCATAAAATAGTCTAATATCTTCATTTTTTCAACATACGTAGCTATTACCCTCGAAAATTAAAACTTTTGACATAGGAAAAGAGTCTTTAATCACATTCTTTACCATGTGCAATCATAAAATAGTCTAATATCTTCATTTTTTCAACATACGTAGCTATTACCCTCGAAAACTAAAACTTTTGACATAGGAAAAGAGCCTTTAATCACATTCTTTACCATTTGCAATCATAAAATAGTCTAATATCTTCATTTTTTCAACATAAGTAGCTATTACCCTCGAAAACTAAAACTTTTGACATAGGAAAAGAGCCTTTAATCACATTCTTTACCATGTGCAATTATAAAATAGTGTAATATCTTCATTTTTCCAACAGACGTAGCTATTACCCTCGAAAACTAAAACTTTTGACATAGGAAAAGAGCCTTTAATCACATTCTTTACCATGTGCAATCATAAAATAATTTAATATCTTCATTTTTTTCAACATACGTAGCTATTACCCTCGAAAACTAAAACTTTTGAAATAGGAAAAGAGCCTTTAATCACATTCGTTACCATTTGCAATTATAAAATAGTTTCATATCTTCATTTTTTCAACATACATTGCTATTACCCTCGAAAGCTAAAACTTTTGACATAGGAAAAGAGCCTTTAATCACATTCTTTACCATTTGCAATCATAAAATAGTCTAATATCTTCATTTTTTCAACATACGTAGCTATTACCCTCGAAAACTAAAACTTTTGACATAGGAAAAGAGCCTTTAATCACATTCGTTACCATTTGCAATTATATAATAGTCTAATGTCTTCATTTTTTCAACATACGTAGCTATTACCCTCGAAAACTAAAACTTTTGAAATAGGAAAAGAGCCTTTAATCACATTCTTTACCATTTGCAATCATAAAATAGTCTAATATCTTCATTTTTTCAACATACGTAGCTATTACCCTCGAAAACTAAAACTTTGACATAGGAAAAGAGCCTTTAATCACATTCTTTACCATTTGCAATCATAAATAGTCTAATATCTTCATTTTTCCAACATACGTAGCTATTACCCTCGAAAACTAAAACTTTTGACATAGACATATAGCCTTTAATCACATTCTTTACCATGTGCAATCATAAAATAGTCTAATATCTTCATTTTTCCAACATACGTAGCTATTACCCTCGAAAACTAAAACTTTTGACATAGGAAAAGAGCCTTTAATCACATTCTTTACCATTGGCAATCATAAAATAGTCTAATATCTTCATTTTTTTAACATACGTAGCTATTACCCTCGAAAACTAAAACTTTTGACATAGGAAAAGAGCCTTTAATCACATTCTTTACCATTGGCAATCATAAAATAGTCTAATATCTTCATTTTTTCAACATACGTAGCTATTACCCTCGAAAACTAAAATTTTTGAAATAGGAAAAGAGCCTTTAAGCACTTTCTTTACCATGTGCAATCATAAAATAGTCTAATATCTTCATTTTTCCAACATACGTAGCTATTACCCTCGAAAACTAATACTTTTGACATAGGAAAAGAACCTTTAATCACATTCTTTACCATTTGCAATTATAAAATAATCTAATATCTTCATTTTTCCAACATACGTAGCTATTACCCTCGAAAACTAAAACTTTTGACATAGGAAAAGAGCCTTAATCACATTCTTTACCATTTGCAATCATAAAATAGTCTAATATCTTCATTTTTTCAACATGCGTAGCTATTACCCTCGAAAACTAAAACTTTTGACATAGGAAAAGAGCCTTTAATCACAATCGTTACCATTTGCAATTATAAAATAGTCTAATATCTTCATTTTTCCAACATACGTAGCTATTACCCTCGAAAAACAAAAACTTTTGAAATAGGAAAAGAGCCTTTAATCACATTTTTTACCATTTGCAATCATAAAATAGTCTAATATCTTCATTTTTTCAACATACGTAGCTATTACCCTCGAAAACTAAAACTTTTGACATAGGAAAAGAGCCTTTAATCACATTCGTTACCACTTGCAATTATAAAATAGTCTAATATCTTCATTTTTCCAACATACGTAGCTATTACCCTCGAAAACAAAAACTTTTGAAATAGGAAAAGAGCCTTTAATCACATTTTTTACCATTTGCAATCATAAAATAGTCTAATATCTTCATTTTTTCAACATACGTAGCTATTACCCTCGAAAACTAAAACTTTTGACATAGGAAAAGAGCCTTTAATCACATTCTTTACCATGTGCAATCATACAATAGTCTAATATCTTCATTTTTCCAACATACGTAGGTATTACCCTCGAAAACTAAAACTTTTGACATAGGAAAAGAGCCTTTAATCACATTCGTTACCATTTGCAATTATAAAATAGTCTAATATCTTCATTTTTCCAACATACGTAGCTATTACCCTCGAAAACAAAAACTTTTGAAATAGGAAAAGAGCCTTTAATCACATTCTTTACCATTTGCAATCATAAAATAGTCTAATATCTTCATTTTTTTCAACATACGTAGCTATTACCCTCGAAAACTAAAACTTTTGACATAGGAAAAGAGCCTTTAATCACATTCTTTACCATTTGCAATCATAAAATAGTCTAATATCTTCATTTTTTCAACATACGTAGCTATTACCCTCGAAAACTAAAACTTTTGACATAGGAAAAGAGCCTTTAATCACATTCTTTACCATGTGCAATCATAAAATAGTCTAATATCTTCATTTTTCCAACATAAATAGCTATTACCCTCGAAAACTAAAACTTTTGCCATAGGAAAAGAGCCTTTAAGCACATTCTTTACCATGTGCAATCATAAAATAGTCTAATATCTACATTTTTTCAACATACGTAGCTATTACCCTCGAAAACTAAAACTTTTGAAATAGGAAAAGAGCCTTTAAAGCACTTTCTTTACCATGTGCAATCATAAAATAGTCTAATATCTTCATTTTTCCAACATACGTAGCTATTACCCTCGAAAACTAAAACTTTTGACATAGGAAAAGAGCCTTTAATCACATTCTTTACCATGTGCAATCATAAAATAGTCTAATATCTTCATTTTTCCAACATACGTAGCTATTACCCTCGAAAACTAAAACTTTTGCCATAGGAAAAGAGCTTTTAGGAAAAGAGCCTTTAAGCACTTTCTTTACCATGTGCAATCATAAAATAGTCTAATATCTTCATTTTTCCAACATATGTAGCTATTACCCTCGAAAACTAAAACTTTTGACATAGGAAAAGAGCCTTTAATCACATTCTTTACCATGTGCAATCATAAAATAGTCTAATATCTTCATTTTTCCAACATACCTAGCTATTACCCTCGAAAACTAAAACTTTTGCCATAGGAAAAGAGCCTTTAAGCACATTCTTTAAAATGTGCAATCATAAATAGTCTAATATCTTCATTTTTTCCAACATACGTAGCTATTACCCTCGAAAACTAAAACTTTTGAAATAGGAAAAGAGCCTTTAATCACATTCTTTACCATTTGCAATCATAAAATAGAAGCACATTCTTTACCATCTACAATCATAAAATAGTCTAACATCTTCATTTTTTCAACATACGTAGCTATTACCCTCGAAAACTAAAACTTTTGAAATAGGAAAAGAGCCTTTAAGCACTTTCTTTACCATTTGCAATCATAAAATAGTCTAATATCTTCATTTTTCCAACATACGTAGCTATTACCCTCGAAAACGAAATGTTTTGAAATAGGAAAAGAGCCTTTAATCACATTCTTTACCATTTGCAATCATAAAATAGTCTAATATCTTCATTTTTTCAACATACGTAGCTATTACCCTCGAAAACTAAAACTTTTGAAATAGGAAAAGAGCCTTTAAGCACTTTCTTTACCATGTGCAATCATAAAATAGTCTAATATCTTCATTTTTCCACCATACGTAGCTATTACCCTCGAAAACTAAAACTTTTGACACAGGAAAAGAGCCTTTAATCACATTCGTTACCATTTGCAATTATAAAATAGTCTAATATCTTCATTTTTTCAACATACGTAGCTATTACCCTCGAAAACTTAAACTTTTGACATAGGAAAAGAGCCTTTAATCACATTCTTTACCATTTGCAATCATAAAATAGTCTAATATCTTCATTTTTCCAACATACGTAGCTATTACCCTCGAAAACTAAAACTTTTGACATAGGAAAAGAGCCTTTAATCACATTCTTTACCATGTGCAATCATAAAATAGTCTAATATCTTCATTTTTCCAACATACGTAGCTATTACCCTCGAAAACTAAAACTTTTGCCATAGGAAAAGAGCTTTTAGGAAAAGAGCCTTTAAGCACTTTCTTTACCATGTGCAATCATAAAATAGTCTAATATCTTCATTTTTCCAACATATGTAGCTATTACCCTCGAAAACTAAAACTTTTGACATAGGAAAAGAGCCTTTAATCACATTCTTTACCATGTGCAATCATAAAATAGTCTAATATCTTCATTTTTCCAACATACCTAGCTATTACCCTCGAAAACGAAAACTTTTGCCATAGGAAAACAGCCTTTAAGCACATTCTTTAAAATGTGCAATCATAAAATAGTCTAATATCTTCATTTTTCCAACATACGTAGCTATTACCCTCGAAAACTAAAACTTTTGAAATAGGAAAAGAGCCTTTAATCACATTCTTTACCATTTGCAATCATAAAATAGAAGCACATTCTTTACCATCTACAATCATAAAATAGTCTAACATCTTCATTTTTCCAACATACGTAGCTATTACCCTCGAAAACTAAAACTTTTGAAATAGGAAAAGAGCCTTTAAGCACTTTCTTTACCATTTGCAATCATAAAATAGTCTAATATCTTCATTTTTCCAACATACGTAGCTATTACCCTCGAAAACGAAATGTTTTGAAATAGGAAAAGAGCCTTTAATCACATTCTTTACCATTTGCAATCATAAAATAGTCTAATATCTTCATTTTTTCAACATACGTAGCTATTACCCTCGAAAACTAAAACTTTTGAAATAGGAAAAGAGCTTTAAGCACTTTCTTTACCATGTGCAATCATAAAATAGTCTAATATCTTCATTTTTCCACCATACGTAGCTATTACCCTCGAAAACTAAAACTTTTGACACAGGAAAAGAGCCTTTAATCACATTCGTTACCATTTGCAATTATAAAATAGTCTAATATCTTCATTTTTTCAACATACGTAGCTATTACCCTCGAAAACTTAAACTTTTGACATAGGAAAAGAGCCTTTAATCACATTCTTTACCATTTGCAATCATAAAATAGTCTAATATCTTCATTTTTTCAACATACGTAGCTATTACCCTCGAAAACTAAAACTTTTGACATAGGAAAAGAGCCTTTAAGCACATTCTTTACCATTTGCAATCATAAAATAGTCTAATATCTTCATTTTTTCAACATCCGTAGCTATTACCCTCGAAAACTAAAACTTTTGACATAGGAAAAGAGCTTTTAATCACATTCGTTACCATTTGCAATTATAAAATAGTCTAATATCTTCATTTTTTCAACATACGTAGCTATTACCCTCGAAAACTAAAACTTTTGACATAGGAAAAGAGACTTTAATCACATTACCATTTGCAATCATAAAATAGTCTAATATCTTCATTTTTTCAACATACGTAGCTATTACCGTCGAAAACTAAAACTTTTGACATAGGAAAAGAGCCTTTAATCACATTCTTTACCATGTGCAATCATAAAATAGTCTAAAATCTTCATTTTTCCAACATACGTAGCTATTACCCTCGAAAAACTTAAACTTTTGACATAGGAAAAGAGCCTTTAATCACATTCTTTACCATTTGCAATCATAAAATAGTCTAATATCTTCATTTTTTCAACATACGTAGCTATTACCCTCGAAAACTAAAACTTTTGACATAGGAAAAGAGCCTTTAAGCACATTCTTTACCATTTGCAATCATAAAATAGTCTAATATCTTCATTTTTTTCAACATACGTAGCTATTACCCTCGAAAACTAAAACTTTTGACATAGGAAAAGAGCTTTTAATCACATTCGTTACCATTTGCAATTATAAAATAGTCTAATATCTTCATTTTTTCAACATACGTAGCTATTACCCTCGAAAACTAAAACTTTTGACATAGGAAAAGAGCCTTTAATCACATTCTTTACCATTTGCAATCATAAAATAGTCTAATATCTTCATTTTTTCAACATACGTAGCTATTACCCTCGAAAACTAAAACTTTTGAAATAGGAAAAGAGCCTTTAAGCACTTTCTTTACCATGTGCAATCATAAAATAGTCTAATATCTTCATTTTTCCAACATACGTAGCTATTACCCTCGAAAACTAAAACTTTTGACATAGGACAAGAGCCTTTAATTACATTCTTTACCATGTGCAATCATAAAATAGTCTAATATCTTCATTTTTTCAACATACGTAGCTATTACCCTCGAAAACTAAAACTTTTGAAATAGGAAAAGAGCCTTGAAGCACTTTCTTTACCATGTGCAATCATAAAATAGTCTAATATCTTCATTTTTTCCAACATAGGTAGCTATTACCCTCGAAAACTAAACTTTTGACATAGGAAAAGAGTCTTTAATCACATTCTTTACCATGTGCAATCATAAAATAGTCTAATATCTTCATTTTTCCAACATACGTAGCTATTACCCTCGAAAACTAAAACTTTTGACATAGGAAAAGAACCTTTAATCACATTCTTTACCATTGGCAATCATAAAATAGTCTAATATCTTCATTTTTTCAACATACGTAGCTATTACCCTCGAAAACTAAAACTTTTGACATAGGAAAAGAGCCTTTAATCACATTCTTTACCATTGGCAATCATAAAATAGTCTAATATCTTCATTTTTTCAACATACGTAGCTATTACCCTCGAAAACTAAAATTTTTGAAATAGGAAAAGAGCCTTTAAGCACTTTCTTTACCATGTGCAATCATAAAATAGTCTAATATCTTCATTTTTCCAACATACGTAGCTATTACCCTCGAAAACTAATACTTTTGACATAGGAAAAGAGCCTTTAATCACATTCTTTACCATTTGCAATTATAAAATAATCTAATATCTTCATTTTTCCAACATACGTAGCTATTACCCTCGAAAACTAAAACTTTTGACATAGGAAAAGAGCCTTTAATCACATTCTTTACCATTTGCAATCATAAAATAGTCTAATATCTTCATTTTTTCAACATGCGTAGCTATTACCCTCGAAAACTAAAACTTTTGACATAGGAAAAGAGCCTTTAATCACAATCGTTACCATTTGCAATTATAAAATAGTCTAATATCTTCATTTTTTCCAACATACGTAGCTATTACCCTCGAAAACAAAAACTTTTGAAATAGGAAAAGAGCCTTTAATCACATTTTTTACCATTTGCAATCATAAAATAGTCTAATATCTTCATTTTTTCAACATACGTAGCTATTACCCTCGAAAACTAAAACTTTTGACATAGGAAAAGAGCCTTTAATCACATTCGTTACCATTTGCAATTATAAAATAGTCTAAAATCTTCATTTTTCCAACATACGTAGCTATTACCCTCGAAAACAAAAACTTTTGAAATAGGAAAAGAGCCTTTAATCACATTTTTACCATTTGCAATCATAAAATAGTCTAATATCTTCATTTTTTCAACATACGTAGCTATTACCCTCGAAAACTAAAACTTTTGACATAGGAAAAGAGCCTTTAATCACATTCTTTACCATGTGCAATCATAAAATAGTCTAATATCTTCATTTTTCCAACATACGTAGGTATTACCCTCGAAAACTAAAACTTTTGACATAGGAAAAGAGCCTTTAATCACATTCGTTACCATTTGCAATTATAAAATAGTCTAATATCTTCATTTTTCCAACATACGTAGCTATTACCCTCGAAAACTAAAACTTTTGACATAGGAAAAGAGCCTTTAATCACATTCTTTACCATTTACAATCATAAAATAGTCTAATATCTTCATTTTTTCAACATACATAGCTATTACCCTCGAAAACTAAAACTTTTGACATAGGAAAAGAGCCTTTAATCACATTCTTTACCATTTGCAATCATAAAATAGTCTAATATCTTCATTTTTTCAACATACGTAGCTATTACCCTCGAAAACTAAAACTTTTGACATAGGAAAAGAGCCTTTAATCACATTCTTTACCATGTGCAATCATAAAATAGTCTAATATCTTCATTTTCCAACATACATAACTATTACCCTCGAAAACTAAAACTTTTGACATAGGAAAAGAGCCTTTAAGCACATTCTTTACCATGTGCAATCATAAAATAATCTAATATCTTCATTTTTTCCAACATACGTAGCTATTACCCTCGAAAACTAAAACTTTTGACATAGGAAAAGAGCCTTTAATCACATTCTTTACCATTTGCAATCATAAAATAGTCTAATATCTTCATTTTTTCAACATGCGTAGCTATTACCCTCGAAAACTAAAACTTTTGACATAGGAAAAGAGCCTTTAATCAGAATCGTTACCATTTGCAATTATAAAATAGTCTAATATCTTCATTTTTCCAACATACGTAGCTATTACCCTCGAAAACAAAAACTTTTGAAATAGGAAAAGAGCCTTTAATCACATTTTTTACCATTTGCAATCATAAAATAGTCTAATATCTTCATTTTTTCAACATACGTAGCTATTACCCTCGAAAACTAAAACTTTTGACATAGGAAAAGAGCCTTTAATCACATTCTTTACCATGTGCAATCATAAAATAGTCTAATATCTTCATTTTTCCAACATACGTAGGTATTACCCTCGAAAACTAAAACTTTTGACATAGGAAAAGAGCCTTTAATCACATTCGTTACCATTTGCAATTATAAAATAGTCTAGTATCTTCATTTTTCCAACATATGTAGCTATTACCCTCGAAAACAAAAACTTTTGAAATAGGAAAAGAGCCTTTAATCACATTTTTTACCATTTGCAATCATAAAATAGTCTAATATCTTCATTTTTTCAACATACGTAGCTATTACCCTCGAAAACTAAAACTTTTGACATTGGAAAAGAGCCTTTAATCACATTCTTTACCATTTGCAATCATAAAATAGTCTAATATCTTCATTTTTTCAACATACGTAGCTATTACCCTCGAAAACTAAAACTCTTGACATAGGAAAAGAGCCTTTAATCACATTCTTTACCATGTGCAATCATAAAATAGTCTAATATCTTCATTTTTCCAACATACATAGCTATTACCCTCGAAAACTAAAACGTTTGCCATAGGAAAAGAGCCTTTAAGCACATTCTTTACCATGTGCAGTCATAAAATAGTCTAATATCTTCATTTTTTCAACATACGTAGCTATTACCCTCGAAAACTAAAACTTTTGAAATAGGAAAAGAGCCTTTAAGCACTTTCTTTACCATGTGCAATCATAAAATAGTCTAATATCTTCATTTTTCCAATATACGTAGCTATTACCCTCGAAAACTAAAACTTTTGACATAGGAAAAGAGCCTTTAATCACATTCTTTACCATGTGCAATCATAAAATAGTCTAATATCTTCATTTTTCCAACATACGTAGCTATTACCCTCGAAAACTAAAACTTTTGCCATAGGAAAAGAACCTTTAAGCACATTCTTTAAAATGTGCAATCATAAAATAGTCTAATATCTTCATTTTTCCAACATACGTAGCTATTACCCTCGAAAACTAAAACTTTTGAAATAGGAAAAGAGCCTTTAATCACATTCTTTACCATTTGCAATCATAAAATAGAAGCACATTCTTTACCATGTACAATCATAAAATAGTCTAACATCTTCATTTTTTCAACATACGTAGCTATTACCCTCGAAAACTAAAACTTTTGAAATAGGAAAAGAGCCTTTAAGCACTTTCTTTACCATTTGCAATCATCAAATAGTCTAATATCTTCATTTTTCAAACATACGTAGCTATTACCCTCGAAAACGAAATGTTTTGAAATAGGAAAAGAGCCTTTAATCACATTCTTTACCATTTGCAATCATAAAATAGTCTAATATCTTCATTTTTTCAACATACGTAGCTATTACCCTCGAAAACTAAAACTTTTGAAATAAGAAAAGAGCCTTTAAGCACTTTCTTTACATGTGCAATCATAAAATAGTCTAATATCTTCATTTTTCCACCATACGTAGCTATTACCCTCGAAAACTAAAACTTTTGACACAGGAAAAGAGCCTTTAATCACATTCGTTACCATTTGCAATTATAAAATAGTCTAATATCTTCATTTTTTCAACATACGTAGCTATTACCCTCGAAAACTAAAACTTTTAACATAGGAAAAGAGCCTTTAATCACATTCTTTACCATTTGCAATCTTAAATAGTCTAATATCTTCATTTTTTCAACATACGTAGCTATTACCGTCGAAAACTAAAACTTTTGACATAGGAAAAGAGCCTTTAATCACATTCTTTACCATGTGCAATCATAAAATAGTCTAAAATCTTCATTTTTCCAACATACGTAGCTATTACCCTCGAAAACTTAAACTTTTGACATAGGAAAAGAGCCTTTAATCACATTCTTTACCATTTGCAATCATAAAATAGTCTAATATCTTCATTTTTTCAACATACGTAGCTATTACCCTCGAAAACTAAAACTTTTGACATAGGAAAAGAGCCTTTAAGCACATTCTTTACCATTTGCAATCATAAAATAGTCTAATATCTTCATTTTTTCAACATACGTAGCTATTACCCTCGAAAACTAAAACTTTTGACATAGGAAAAGAGCTTTTAATCACATTCGTTACCATTTGCAATTATAAAATAGTCTAATATCTTCATTTTTTCAACATACGTAGCTATTACCCTCGAAAACTAAAACTTTTGACATATGAAAAGAGCCTTTAATCACATTCTTTACCATTTGCAATCATAAAATAGTCTAATATCTTCATTTTTTCAACATACGTAGCTATTACCCTCGAAAACTATAACTTTTGAAATAGGAAAAGAGCCTATAAGCACTTTCTTTACCATGTGCAATCATAAAATAGTCTAATATCTTCATTTTTCCAACATACGTAGCTATTACCCTCGAAAACTAAAACTTTTGACATAGGAAAAGAGCCTTTAATCACATTCTTTACCATGTGCAATCATAAAATAGTCTAATATCTTCATTTTTTCAACATACGTAGCTATTACCCTCGAAAACTAAAACTTTTGAAATAGGAAAAGAGCCTTTAAGCACTTTCTTTACCATGTGCAATCATAAAATAGTCTAATATCTTCATTTTTCCAACATAGGTAGCTATTACCCTCGAAAACTAAAACTTTTGACATAGGAAAAGAGTCTTTAATCACATTCTTTACCATGTGCAATCATAAAATAGTCTAATATCTTCATTTTTCCAACATACGTAGCTATTACCCTCGAAAACTAAAACTTTTGACATAGGAAAAGAGCCTTTAATCACATTCGTTACCATTTGCAATTATAATATAGTCTAATATCTTCATTTTTTCAACATACGTAGCTATTACCCTCAAAAACTAAAACTGTTGACATAGGAAAAGAGCCTTTAATCACATTCTTTACCATTTGCAATCATAAAATAGTCTAATATCTTCATTTTTTCAACATACGTAGCTATTACCCTCGAAAACTAAAACTTTTGACATAGGAAAAGAGCCTTTAATCACATTTGTTACCATTTGCAATTATAAAATAGTCTAATATCTTCATTTTTCCAACATACGCTATTATTACCCTCGACAACGAAAACTTTTGAAATAGGAAAAGAGCCTTTAATCACATTCTTTACCATGTGCAAATATAAAATAGTCTAATATCTTCATTTTTTCAACATACGTAGCTATTACCCTCGAAAACTAAAACTTTTGAAATAAGAAAAGAGCCTTTAATCACATTCGTTACCATTTGCAATTATAAAATAGTCTAATATCTTCATTTTTTCAACATACGTTGCTATTACCCTCGAAAACTAAAACTTTTGACATAGGAAAAGAGCCTTTAATCACATTCTTTACCATGTACAATCATAAAATAGTCTAATATCTTCATTTTTTCAACATACGTAGCTATTACCCTCGAAAACTAAAAATTTTGAAATAGGAAAAGAGCTTTTAATCACATTCTTTACCATTTGCAATCATAAAATAGTCTAATATCTTCATTTTTTCAACATACGTAGCAATTACCCTCGAAAACTAAAACTTTTGAAATAGGAAAAGAGCCTTTAAGCACTTTCTTTACCATGTGCAATCATAAAATAGTCTAATATCTTCATTTTTCCAACATACGTAGCTATTACCCTCGAAAACTAAAACTTTTGACACAGGAAAAGAGCCTTTAATCACATTCGTTACCATTTGCAATTATAAAATAGTCTAATATCTTCATTTTTTCAACATACGTAGCTATTACCCTCGAAAACTAAAACTTTTGAAATAGGAAAAGAGCCATTAATCACATTCGTTACCATTTGCAATTATGAAATAGTCTAATATCTTCATTTTTTCAACATACGTTGCTATTACCCTCGAAAACTAAAACTTTTGACATAGGAAAAGAGCCTTTAATCACATTCTTTACCATTTGCAATCATAAAATAGTCTAATATCTTCATTTTTTCAACATACGTAGCTATTACCCTCGAAAACTAAAACTTTTGACATAGGAAAACAGCCTTTAATCACATTCTTTACCATTTGCAATCATAAAATAGTCTAATATCTTCATTTTGTCAACCTACGTAGCTATTACCCTCGAAAACTAAAACTTTTGACATAGGAAAAGAGCCTTTAATCACATTCTTTACCATGTGCAATCATAAAATAGTCTAATATCTTCATTTTTCCAACATACGTAGCTATTACCCTCGAAAACTAAAACTTTTGACATAGGAAAAGAGCCTTTAATCACATTCTTACCATTTGCAATCATAAAATAGTCTAATATCTTCATTTTTTCAACATACGTAGCTATTACCCTCGAAAACTAAAACTTTTGAAATAGGAAAAGAGCCTTTAAGCACTTTCTTTACCATATGCAATCATAAAATAGTCTAATATCTTCATTTTTTCCAACATACGTAGCTATTACCCTCGAAAACTAAAACTTTTGACATAGGAAAAGAGCCTTTAATCACATTCTTTACCATTTGCAATTATAAAATAATCTAATATCTTCATTTTTCCAACATACGTAGCTATTACCCTCGAAAACGAAAACTTTTGACACAGGAAAAGAGCCTTTAAATCACATTCTTTACCATTTGCAATCATAAAATAGTCTAATATCTTCATTTTTTCAACATGTGTAGCTATTACCCTCGAAAACTAAAACCTTTGACATAGGAAAAGAGCCTTTAATCACATTCGTTACCATTTGCAATTATAAAATAGTCTAATATCTTCATTTTTTCAACATACGTAGCTATTACCCTCGAAAACTAAAACTTTTGACATAGGAAAAGAGCCTTTAATCACATTCGTCACCATTTGCAATTATAAAATAGTCTAATATCTTCATTTTTCCAACATGCGTAGCTATTACCCTCGAAAACAAAAACTTTTGAAATAGGAAAAGAGCCTTTAATCACATTTTTTACCATTTGCAATCATAAAATAGTCTAATATCTTCATTTTTTCAACATACGTAGCTATTACCCTCGAAAACTAAAAATTTTGACATAGGAAAAGAGCCTTTAATCACATTCTTTACCATGTGCAATCATAAAATAGTCTAATATGTTCATTTTTCCAACATACGTAGCTATTACCCTCGAAAACTAAAACTTTTGACATAGGAAAAGAGCCTTTAATCACATTCGTTACCATTTGCAATTATAAAATAGTCTAATATCTTCATTTTCTCAACATACGTAGCTATTACCCTCGAAAACTATAACTTTTGACATAGGAAAAGAGCCTTTAATCACATTCTTTACCATTTGCAATCATAAAATAGTCTAATATCTTCATTTTTCCAACATACGTAGGTATTACCCTCGAAAACTAAAACTTTTGCCATAGGAAAAGAGCCTTTAAGCACATTCTTTACCATGTGCAATCATAAAATAGTCTAATATCTTCATTTTTTCAACAGACGTAGCTATTACCCTCGAAAACTAAAACTTTTGAAATAGGAAAAGAGCCTTTAAGCACTTTCTTTACCATGTGCAATCATAAAATAGTCTAATATCTTCATTTTTCCAACATACGTAGCTATTACCCTCGAAAACTAAAACTTTTGCCATAGGAAAAGAGCCTTTAAGCACATTCTTTAAAATGTGCAATCATAAAATAGTCTAATATCTTCATTTTTCCAACATACGTAGCTATTACCCTCGAAAACTAAAACTTTTGAAATAGGAAAAGAGCCTTTAATCACATTCTTTACCATTTGCAATCATAAAATAGTCTAATATCTTCATTTTTTCAACATACGTAGCTATTACCCTCGAAAACTAAAACTTTTGACATAGGAAAAGAGCCTTTAATCACATTCTTTACCATGTTCAATCATAAAATAGTCTAATATTATCATTTTTCCAACATACGTAGCTATTACCCTCGAAAACCAAAACTTTTGACATAGGAAAAGAGCCTTTAATCACATTCGTTACCATTTGCAATTATAAAATAGTCGAATATCTTCATTTTTTCAACATACGTAGCTATTACCCTCGAAAACTAAATCTTTTGACATAGGAAAAGAGCCTTTAATCACATTCTTTACCATTTGCAATAATAAAATAGTCTAATATCTTCATTTTTTCAACATACGTAGCTATTACCCTCGAAAACAAAAACTTTTGACATAGGAAAAGAGCCTTTAATCACATTCTTTACCATGTGCAATCATAAAATAGTCTAATATCTTCATTTTTCCAACATACGTAGCTATTACCCTCGAAAACTAAAACTTTTGCCATAGGAAAAGAGCCTTTAAGCACATTCTTTACCATGTACAATCATAAAATAGTCTAATATCTTCATTTTTTCAACATACGTAGCTATTACCCTCGAAAACTAAAACTTTTGAAATAGGAAAAGAGCCTTTAAGCACTTTCTTTACCATGTGCAATCATAAAATAGTCTAATATCTTCATTTTTCCAACATACGTAGCTATTACCCTCGAAAACTAAAACTTTTGAAATAGGAAAAGAGCCTTTAATCACATTCGTTACCATTTGCAATTATAAAATAGTCTAATATCTTCATTTTTTCAACATACGTAGCTATTACCCTCGAAAACTAAAACTTTTCGCATAGGAAAAGAGCCTTTAATCACATTCTTTACCATGTGCAATCATAAAATAGTCTAATATCTTCATTTTTCCAACATACGTAGCTATTACCCTCGAAAACTAAAACTTTTGACATAGGAAAAGAGCCTTTAATCACATTCTTTACCATGTGCAATCATAAAATAGTCTAATATCTTCATTTTTTCAACATACGTAGCTATTACCCTCGAAAACTAAAACTTTTGAAATAGGAAAAGAGCCTTTAAGCACTTTCTTTACCATGTGCAATCATAAAATAGTCGAATATCTTCATTTTTCCAACATACGTAGCTATTACCCTCGAAAACTAAAACTTTTGACATAGGAAAAGAGCCTTTAATCACATTCTTTACCATGTGCAATCATAAAATAGTCTAATATCTTCATTTTTCCAACATACGTAGCTATTACCCTCGAAAACTAAAACTTTTGACATAGGAAAAGAGCCTTTAATCACATTCTTTACCATTTGCAATCATAAAATAGTCTAATATCTTCATTTTTTCAACATACGTAGCTATTACCCTCGAAAACTAAAACTTTTGACATAGGAAAAGAGCCTTTAATCACATTCTTTACCATTTGCAATCATAAAATAGTCTAATATCTTCATTTTTTCAACATACGTAGCTATTACCCTCGAAAACTAAAACTTTTGACATAGGAAAAGAGCCTTTAATCACATTCGTTACCATTTGCAATTATAAAATAGTCTAATATATTTATTTTTTCAACATACGTAGCTATTACCCTCGAAAACTAAAACTTTTGACATAGGAAAAGAGCCTTTAATCACATTCGTTACCATTTGCAATTATAAAATAGTCTAATATCTTTATTTTTTCAACATACGTAGCTATTACCCTCGAAAACTAAAACTTTTGACATAGGAAAAGAGCCTTTAATCACATTCGTTACCATTTGCAATTATAAAATAGTCTAATATCTTCATTTTTCCAAAATACGTAGCTATTACCCTCGAAAACAAAAACTTTTGAAATAGGAAAAGAGCCTTTAAATCACATTTTTTACCATTTGCTATCATAAAATAGTCTAATATCTTCATTTTTTCAACATACGTAGCTATTACCCTCGAAAACTAAAACTTTTGACATAGGAAAAAAGCCTTTAATCACATTCTTTACCATGTGCAATCATAAAATAGTCTAATATCTTCATTTTTCCAACATACGTAGCTATTACCCTCGAAAACTAAAACTTTTGACATAGGAAAAGAGCCTTTAATCACATTTGTTACCATTTGCAATTATAAAATAGTCTAATATCTTCATTTTTTCAACATACGTAGCTATTACCCTCGAAAACTAAAACTTATGACATAGGAAAAGAGCCTTTAATCACATTCTTTACCATTTGCAATCATAAAATAGTCTAATATCTTCATTTTTTCAACATACGTTGCTATTACCCTCGAAAACTAAAACTTTTGAAATAGGAAAAGAGCCTTTAATCACATTCTTTACCATGTGCAATCATAAAATAGTCTAATACCTTCATTTTTCCAACATACGTAGCTATTACCCTCGAAAACTAAAACTTTTGCCATAGGAAAAGAGCCTTTAAGCACATTCTTTACCATGTGCAATCATAAAATAGTCTAATATCTTCATTTTTTCAACATACGTAGCTATTACCCTCGAAAACTAAAACTTTTGAAATAAGAAAAGAGCCTTTAATCACATTCTTTACCATGTGCAATCATAAAATAGTCTAATATCTTCATTTTTCCAACATACGTAGCTATTACCCTCGAAAACTAAAACTTTTGCCATAGGAAAAGAGCCTCTAAGCACATTCTTTACCATGTGCAATCATAAAATAGTATAATATCTTCATTTTTCCAACATACACAGCTATTACCCTCGAAAACTAAAACTTTTGACATAGGAAAAGAGCCTTCAATCCCATTCTTTACCATGTTCAATCATAAAATAGTCTAATATCTTCATTTTTCCAACATACGTAGCTATTACCCTCGAAAACTAAAACTTTTGACATAGGAAAAGAGCCTTTAATCACATTCGTTACCATTTGCAATTATAAAATAGTCTAATATCTTCATTTTTTCAACATACTTAGCTATTACCCTCGAAAACTAAAACTTTTGACATAGGAAAAGAGCCTTTAATCACATTCTTTACCATTTGCAATCATAAAATAGTCTAATATCTTAATTTTTCCAACATACGTAGCTATTACCCTCGAAAATTAAAACTTTTGCCAGAGGAAAAGAGCCTTTAAGCACATTCTTTACCATGTACAATCATAAAATAGTCTAGTATCTTCATTTTTTCAACATACGTAGCTATTACCCTCGAAAACTAAAACTTTTGAAATAGGAAAAGAGCCTTTAAGCACTTTCTTTACCATGTGCAATCATAAAATAGTCTAATATCTTCATTTTTCCAACATACGTAGCTATTACCCTCGAAAACTAAAACTTTTGACATAGGAAAAGAGCCTTTAATCACATTCTTTACCATTTGCAATCATAAAATAGTCTAATATCTTCATTTTTCCAACATACGTAGCTGTTACCCTCGAAAACTAAAACTTTTGAAATAGGAAAAGAGCCTTTAAGCACTTTCTTTACCATGTGCAATCATAAAATAGTCTAATATCTTCATTTTTCCTACATAAGTAGCTATTACCCTCGAAAACTAAAACTTTTGACATAGGAAAAGAGCCTTTAAGCACATTCTTTTACCATGTGCAATCATAAAATAGTCTAATATCTTCATTTTTTCAACATACGTAGCTATTACCCTCGAAAACTAAAACTTTTGCCATAGGAAAAGAGCCTTTAAGCACAATCTTTACCATGTGCAATTATAAAATAGTCTAATATCTTCATTTTTCCAACATACGTAGCTAAAACCCTCGAAAACTAAAACTTTTGACATAGGAAAAGAGCCTTTAATCACATTCGTTACTATTTGCAATTATAAAATAGTCTAATATCTTCATTTTTTCAACATACGTAGCTGTTACCCTCGAAAACTAAAACTTTTGACATAGGAAAATAGCCTTTAATCACATTCTTTACCATTTGCAATCATAAAATAGTCTAATATCTTCATTTTTTCAACATACGTAGCTATTACCCTCGAAAACTAAAACTTTTGACATAGGAAAAGAGCCTTTAATCACATTCTTTACCATGTGCAATCATAAAATAGTCTAATATCTTCATTTTTTCAACATACGTAGCTATTACCCTCGAAAATTAAAACTTTTGACATAGGAAAAGAGCCTTTAATCACATTCGTTACCATCTGCAATCATAAAATAGTCTAATATCTTCATTTTTTCAACATACGTAGCTATTACCCTCGAAAACTAAAACTTTTGACATAGGAAAAGAGCCTTTAATCACATTCTTTACCATTTGCAATCATAAAATAGTCTAATATCTTCATTTTTTCAACATACGTAGCTATTACCCTCGAAAACTAAAACTTTTGACATAGGAAAAGAGCCTTTAATCACATTCTTTACCATGTGCAATCATAAAATAGTCTAATATCTTCATTTTTTCAACATACGTAGCTATTACCCTCGAAAACTAAAACTTTTGAAATAGGAAAAGAGCCTTTAAGCACTTTCTTTACCATGTGCAATCATAAAATAGTCGAATATCTTCATTTTTCCAACATACGTAGCTATTACCCTCGAAAACTAAAACTTTTGACATAGGAAAAGAGCCTTTAATCACATTCTTTACCATGTGCAATCATAAAATAGTCTAATATCTTCATTTTTCCAACATACGTAGCTATTACCCTCGAAAACTAAAACTTTTGACATAGGAAAAGAGCCTTTAATCACATTCTTTACCATTTGCAATCATAAAATAGTCTAATATCTTCATTTTTTCAACATACGTAGCTATTACCCTCGAAAACTAAAACTTTTGACATAGGAAAAGAGCCTTTAATCACATTCTTTACCATTTGCAATCATAAAATAGTCTAATATCTTCATTTTTTCAACATACGTAGCTATTACCCTCGAAAACTAAAACTTTTGACATAGGAAAAGAGCCTTTAATCACATTCGTTACCATTTGCAATTATAAAATAGTCTAATATATTTATTTTTTCAACATACGTAGCTATTACCCTCGAAAACTAAAACTTTTGACATAGGAAAAGAGCCTTTAATCACATTCGTTACCATTTGCAATTATAAAATAGTCTAATATCTTTATTTTTTCAACATACGTAGCTATTACCCTCGAAAACTAAAACTTTTGACATAGGAAAAGAGCCTTTAATCACATTCGTTACCATTTGCAATTATAAAATAGTCTAATATCTTCATTTTTCCAAAATACGTAGCTATTACCCTCGAAAACAAAAACTTTTGAAATAGGAAAAGAGCCTTTAATCACATTTTTTACCATTTGCTATCATAAAATAGTCTAATATCTTCATTTTTTCAACATACGTAGCTATTACCCTCGAAAACTAAAACTTTTGACATAGGAAAAAAGCCTTTAATCACATTCTTTACCATGTGCAATCATAAAATAGTCTAATATCTTCATTTTTCCAACATACGTAGCTATTACCCTCGAAAACTAAAACTTTTGACATAGGAAAAGAGCCTTTAATCACATTTGTTACCATTTGCAATTATAAAATAGTCTAATATCTTCATTTTTTCAACATACGTAGCTATTACCCTCGAAAACTAAAACTTATGACATAGGAAAAGAGCCTTTAATCACATTCTTTACCATTTGCAATCATAAAATAGTCTAATATCTTCATTTTTTCAACATACGTTGCTATTACCCTCGAAAACTAAAACTTTTGAAATAGGAAAAGAGCCTTTAATCACATTCTTTACCATGTGCAATCATAAAATAGTCTAATACCTTCATTTTTCCAACATACGTAGCTATTACCCTCGAAAACTAAAACTTTTGCCATAGGAAAAGAGCCTTTAAGCACATTCTTTACCATGTGCAATCATAAAATAGTCTAATATCTTCATTTTTTCAACATACGTAGCTATTACCCTCGAAAACTAAAACTTTTGAAATAGGAAAAGAGCCTTTAATCACATTCTTTACCATGTGCAATCATAAAATAGTCTAATATCTTCATTTTTCCAACATACGTAACTATTACCCTCGAAAACTAAAACTTTTGCCATAGGAAAAGAGCCTATAAGCACATTCTTTACCATGTGCAATCATAAAATAGTATAATATCTTCATTTTTCCAACATACGCAGCTATTACCCTCGAAAACTAAAACTTTTGACATAGGAAAAGAGCCTTCAATCCCATTCTTTACCATGTTCAATCATAAAATAGTCTAATATCTTCATTTTTCCAACATACGTAGCTATTACCCTCGAAAACTAAAACTTTTGACATAGGAAAAGAGCCTTTAATCACATTCGTTACCATTTGCAATTATAAAATAGTCTAATATCTTCATTTTTTCAACATACGTAGCTATTACCCTCGAAAACTAAAACTTTTGACATAGGAAAAGAGCCTTTAATCACATTCTTTACCATTTGCAATCATAAAATAGTCTAATATCTTAATTTTTCCAACATACGTAGCTATTACCCTCGAAAATTAAAACTTTTGCCAGAGGAAAAGAGCCTTTAAGCACATTCTTTACCATGTACAATCATAAAATAGTCTAGTATCTTCATTTTTTCAACATACGTAGCTATTACCCTCGAAAACTAAAACTTTTGAAATAGGAAAAGAGCCTTTAAGCACTTTCTTTACCATGTGCAATCATAAAATAGTCTAATATCTTCATTTTTCCAACATACGTAGCTATTACCCTCGAAAACTAAAACTTTTGACATAGGAAAAGAGCCTTTAATCACATTCTTTACCATTTGCAATCATAAAATAGTCTAATATCTTCATTTTTCCAACATACGTAGCTGTTACCCTCAAAAACTAAAACTTTTGAAATAGGAAAAGAGCCTTTAAGCACTTTCTTTACCATGTACAATCATAAAATAGTCTAATATCTTCATTTTTCCTACATAAGTAGCTATTACCCTCGAAAACTAAAACTTTTGACATAGGAAAAGAGCCTTTAAGCACATTCTTTACCATGTGCAATCAT
Organism: Artemia franciscana; assembly: GCF_032884065.1. Classification (NCBI taxonomy): domain Eukaryota; kingdom Metazoa; phylum Arthropoda; class Branchiopoda; order Anostraca; family Artemiidae; genus Artemia; species Artemia franciscana. The sequence goes on along the minus strand of NC_088877.1, from coordinate 38,402,774 downwards.
AAAATAGTCTAATATCTTCATTTTTTCAACATACGTAGCTATTACCCTCGAAAACTAAAACTTTTGCCATAGGAAAAGAGCCTTTAAGCACAATCTTTACCATGTGCAATTATAAAATAGTCTAATATCTTCATTTTTCCAACATACGTAGCTAAAACCCTCTAAAACTAAAACTTTTGACATAGGAAAAGAGCCTTTAATCACATTCTTTACTATTTGCAATTATAAAATAGTCTAATATCTTCATTTTTTCAACATACGTAGCTGTTACCCTCGAAAACTAAAACTTTTGACATAGGAAAATAGCCTTTAATCACATTCTTTACCATTTGCAATCATAAAATAGTCTAATATCTTCATTTTTTCAACATACGTAGCTATTACCCTCGAAAACTAAAACTTTTGACATAGGAAAAGAGCCTTTAATCACATTCTTTACCATGTGCAATCATAAAATAGTCTAATATCTTCATTTTTTCAACATACGTAGCTATTACCCTCGAAAATTAAAACTTTTGACATAGGAAAAGAGCCTTTAATCACATTCGTTACCATCTGCAATCATAAAATAGTCTAATATCTTCATTTTTTCAACATACGTAGCTATTACCCTCGAAAACTAAAACTTTTGACATAGGAAAAGAGCCTTTAATCACATTCTTTACCATGAACAATCATAAAATAGTCTAATATCTTCATTTTTTCAACATACGTAGCTATTACCCTCGAAAACTAAAACCTTATAAAATAGTCTAATATCTTCATTTTTTCAACATACGTAGCTATTACCCTCGAAAACTAAAACTTTTGACATAGGAAAAGAGCCTTTAATCACATTCTTCACCATTTGCAATCATAAAATAGTCTAATATCTTCATTTTTTCAACATACGTAGCTATTATCCTCGAAACTAAAACTTTTGACATAGGAAAAGAGCCTTTAATCACATTCTTTACCATTTGCAATCATAAAATAGTCTAATATCTTCATTTTTTCAACATACGTAGCTATTACCCTCGAAAACTAAAACTTTTGACATAGGAAAAGAGCCTTTAATCACATTCTTTACCATTTGCAATCATAAAATAGTCTAATATCTTCATTTTTTCAACATACGTAGCTATTACCCTCAAAAACTAAAACTTTTGAAATAGGAAAAGAGCCTTTAATCACATTCTTTACCATTTGCAATCATAAAATAGTCTAATATCTTCATTTTTTCAACATACGTAGCTATTACCCTCGAAAACTAAAACTTTTGAAATAGGAAAAGAGCCTTTAATCACATTCTTTACCATTTGCAATCATAAAATAGTCTAATATCTTCATTTTTTCAACATACGTAGCTATTACCCTCGAAAACTAAAACTTTTGACATAGGAAAAGAGCCTTTAATCACATTCGTTACCATTTGCAATTATAAAATAGTCTAATATCTTCATTTTTTCCAAAATACGTAGCTATTACCCTCGAAAACAAAAACTTTTGAAATAGGAAAAGAGCCTTTAATCACATTTTTTACCATTTGCTATCATAAAATAGTCTAATATCTTCATTTTTTCAACATACGTAGCTATTACCCTCGAAAACTAAAACTTTTGACATAGGAAAAAAGCCTTTAATCACATTCTTTACCATGTGCAATCATAAAATAGTCTAATATCTTCATTTTTCCAACATACGTAGCTATTACCCTCGAAAACTAAAACTTTTGACATAGGAAAAGAGCCTTTAATCACATTTGTTACCATTTGCAATTATAAAATAGTCTAATATCTTCATTTTTTCAACATACGTAGCTATTACCCTCGAAAACTAAAACTTATGACATAGGAAAAGAGCCTTTAATCACATTCTTTACCATTTGCAATCATAAAATAGTCTAATATCTTCATTTTTTCAACATACGTTGCTATTACCCTCGAAAACTAAAACTTTTGAAATAGGAAAAGAGCCTTTAATCACATTCTTTACCATGTGCAATCATAAAATAGTCTAATATCTTCATTTTTCCAACATACGTAGCTATTACCCTCGAAAACTAAAACTTTTGCCATAGGAAAAGAGCCTTTAAGCACATTCTTTACCATGTGCAATCATAAAATAGTCTAATATCTTCATTTTTTCAACATACGTAGCTATTACCCTCGAAAACTAAAACTTTTGAAATAGAAAAAGAGCCTTTAATCACATTCTTTACCATGTGCAATCATAAAATAGTCTAATATCTTCATTTTTCCAACATACGTAGCTATTACCCTCGAAAACTAAAACTTTTGCCATAGGAAAAGAGCCTCTAAGCACATTCTTTACCATGTGCAATCATAAAATAGTATAATATCTTCATTTTTCCAACATACGCAGCTATTACCCTCGAAAACTAAAACTTTTGACATAGGAAAAGAGCCTTCAATCCCATTCTTTACCATGTTCAATCATAAAATAGTCTAATATCTTCATTTTTCCAACATACGTAGCTATTACCCTCGAAAACTAAAACTTTTGACATAGGAAAAGAGCCTTTAATCACATTCGTTACCATTTGCAATTATAAAATAGTCTAATATCTTCATTTTTTCAACATACGTAGCTATTACCCTCGAAAACTAAAACTTTTGACATAGGAAAAGAGCCTTTAATCACATTCTTTACCATTTGCAATCATAAAATAGTCTAATATCTTAATTTTTCCAACATACGTAGCTATTACCCTCGAAAATTAAAACTTTTGCCAGAGGAAAAAAGCCTTTAAGCACATTCTTTACCATGTACAATCATAAAATAGTCTAGTATCTTCATTTTTTCAACATACGTAGCTATTACCCTCGAAAACTAAAACTTTTGAAATAGGAAAAGAGCCTTTAAGCACTTTCTTTACCATGTGCAATCATAAAATAGTCTAATATCTTCATTTTTCCAACATACGTAGCTATTACCCTCGAAAACTAAAACTTTTGACATAGGAAAAGAGCCTTTAATCACATTCTTTACCATTTGCAATCATAAAATAGTCTAATATCTTCATTTTTCCAACATACGTAGCTGTTACCCTCAAAAACTAAAACTTTTGAAATAGGAAAAGAGCCTTTAAGCACTTTCTTTACCATGTGCAATCATAAAATAGTCTAATATCTTCATTTTTCCTACATAAGTAGCTATTACCCTCGAAAACTAAAACTTTTGACATAGGAAAAGAGCCTTTAAGCACATTCTTTACCATGTGCAATCATAAAATAGTCTAATATCTTCATTTTTTCAACATACGTAGCTATTACCCTCGAAAACTAAAACTTTTGCCATAGGAAAAGAGCCTTTAAGCACAATCTTTACCATGTGCAATTATAAAATAGTCTAATATCTTCATTTTTCCAACATACGTAGCTAAAACCCTCTAAAACTAAAACTTTTGACATAGGAAAAGAGCCTTTAATCACATTCGTTACTATTTGCAATTATAAAATAGTCTAATATCTTCATTTTTTCAACATATGTAGCTGTTACCCCTCGAAAACTAAAACTTTTGACATAGGAAAATAGCCTTTAATCACATTCTTTACCATTTGCAATCATAAAATAGTCTAATATCTTCATTTTTTCAACATACGTAGCTATTACCCTCGAAAACTAAAACTTTTGACATAGGAAAAGAGCCTTTAATCACATTCTTTACCATGTGCAATCATAAAATAGTCTAATATCTTCATTTTTTCAACATACGTAGCTATTACCCTCGAAAATTAAAACTTTTGACATAGGAAAAGAGCCTTTAATCACATTCGTTACCATCTGCAATCATAAAATAGTCTAATATCTTCATTTTTTTCAACATACGTAGCTATTACCCTCGAAAACTAAAACTTTTGACATAGGAAAAGAGCCTTTAATCACATTCTTTACCATGAACAATCATAAAATAGTCTAATATCTTCATTTTTTCAACATACGTAGCTATTACCCTCGAAAACTAAAACCTTATAAAATAGTCTAATATCTTCATTTTTTCAACATACGTAGCTATTACCCTCGAAAACTAAAACTTTTGACATAGGAAAAGAGCCTTTAATCACATTCTTCACCATTTGCAATCATAAAATAGTCTAATATCTTCATTTTTTCAACATACGTAGCTATTATCCTCGAAAACTAAAACTTTTGACATAGGAAAAGAGCCTTTAATCACATTCTTTACCATTTGCAATCATAAAATAGTCTAATATCTTCATTTTTTCAACATACGTAGCTATTACCCTCGAAAACTAAAACTTTTGACATAGGAAAAGAGCCTTTAATCACATTCTTTACCATTTGCAATCATAAAATAGTCTAATATCTTCATTTTTTCAACATACGTAGCTATTACCCTCAAAAACTAAAACTTTTGAAATAGGAAAAGAGCCTTTAATCACATTCTTTACCATTTGCAATCATAAAATAGTCTAATATCTTCATTTTTTCAACATACGTAGCTATTACCCTCGAAAACTAAAACTTTTGAAATAGGAAAAGAGCCTTTAATCACATTCTTTACCATTTGCAATCATAAAATAGTCTAATATCTTCATTTTTTCAACATACGTAGCTATTACCCTCGAAAACTAAAATTTTTGACATAGGAAAAGAGCCTTTAATCACATTCTTTACCATTTGCAATCATAAAATAGTCTAATATCTTCATTTTTTCAACATACGTAGCTATTACCCTCGAAAACTAAAACTTTTGACATAGGAAAAGAGCCTTTAATCACATTCGTTACCATTTGCAATTATAAAATAGTCTAATATCTTCATTTTTTCAACATACGTAGCTATTACCCTCGAAAACTAAAACTTTTGACATAGGAAAAGAGCCTTTAATCACATTCTTTACCATGTGCAATCATAAAATAGTCTAATATCTTCATTTTTCCAACATACGTAGCTATTACCCTCGAAAACTATAACTTTTGTCATAGGAAAAGAGCCTTTAAGCACATTCTTCGCCATGTGCAATCATAAAATAGTCTAATATCTTCATTTTTCCATCATACGTAGCTATTAACCTCGAAAACTGAAACTTTTGATATAGGAAAAGAGCCTTTAATCACATTCGTTGCCATTTGCAATTATAAAATAGTCTAATATCTTCATTTTTCCAACATACGTAGCTATTACCCTCGAAAACTAAAACTTTTGAAATAGGAAAAGAGCCTTTAAGCACTTTCTTTACCATGTGCAATCATAAAATAGTCTAATATCTTCATTTTTCCAACATATGTAGCTATTACCCTCGAAAACTAAAACTTTTGACATAGGAAAAGAGCCTTTAATTACATTCTTTACCATTTGCAATCATAAAATAGTCTAATATCTTCATTTTTTCAACATACGTAGCTATTACCCTCGAAAACTAAAACTTTTGACTTAGGAAAAGAGCCTTTAATCACATTTGTTACCATTTGCAATCATAAAATAGTCTAATATCTTCATTTTTCCAACATACGTAGCTATTACCCTCGAAAACTAAAACTTTTGACATAGGAAAAGAGCCTTTAATCACATTCTTTACCATTTGCAATCATAAAATAGTCTAATATCTTCATTTTTTCCAACATACGTAGCTATTACCCTCGAAAACTAAAACTTTTGACATAGGAAAAGAGCCTTTAATCACATTTGTTACCATTTGCAATTATAAAATAATCTAATATCTTCATTTTTCCAACATACGTAGCTATTACCCTCGAAAACTAAAACTTTTGAAATAGGAAAAGAGCCTTTAATAACATTCTTTACCATGTGCAATTATAAAATAGTCTAATATCTTCATTTTTTCAACATACGTAGCTATTACCCTCGAAAACTAAAACTTTTGACATAGGAAAAGAGCCTTTAAGCACTTTATTTACCATTTGCAATCATAAAATAGTCTAATATCTTCATTTTTTCAACATACGTAGCTATTACCCTCGAAAACGAAAACTTTTGCCATAGGAAAAGAGCCTTTAATCACATTCTTTACCATTTGAAATTATAAAATAGTCTAATATCTTCATTCTTTCAACATACGTAGCTATTACCCTCGAAAACTAAAACTTTTGACATAGGAAAAGAGCCTTTAATCATATTCTTTACCATTTGCAATTATAAAATAGTCTAATATCTTCATTTTTTCAACATACGTAGCTATTACCTTCAAAAACTAAAACTTTTGACATAGGAAAAGAGCCTTTAATCACATTCTTTACCATTTGCAATCATAAAATAGTCTAATATCTTCATTTTTCCAACATACGTAGCTATTACCCTCGAAAACTAAAACTTTTGACATAGGAAAAGAGCCTTTAATCACATTCTTTACCATTTGCAATCATAAAATAGTCTAATATCTTCATTTTTCCAGCATACGTAGCTTTTACCCTCGAAAACTAAAACTTTTGATATAGGAAAAGAGCCTTTAATCACATTCGTTACCATTTGCAATTATAAAATAGTCTAATATCTTCATTTTTTCAACATACGTAGCTATTACCCTCGAAAACGAAAACTTTTGACATAGGAAAAGAGCCTTTAATCACATTCTTTACCATGTGCAATCATAAAATAGTCTATTATCTTCATTTTTCCAACATACGTAGCTATTACCCTCGAAAACTAAAACTTTTGCCATAGGAAAAGAGCCTTTAAGCACATTCTTTACCATGTGCAATCATAAAATAGTCTAATATATTCATTTTTTCAACATACGTAGCTATTACCCTCGAAAACTAAAAGTTTTGACATAGGAAAAGAGCCTTTAATCACATTATTTACCATTTGCAATCATAAAATAGTCTAATATCTTCATTTTTCCAACATACGTAGCTATTACCCTCGAAAACTAAAACTTTTGACATAGGAAAAGAGCCTTTAATCACATTCTTTACCACTTGCAATCATAAAATAGTCTAATATCTTCATTTTTCCAACATACGTAGCTATTACCCTCGAAAACTAAAACTTTTGCCATAGGAAAAGAGCCTTTAATCACATTCTTTACCATTTGCAATCATAAAATAGTCTATTATCTTCATTTTTTCAACATACGTAGCTATTACCCTCGAAAACTAAATCTTTTGACATAGGAAAAGAGCCTTTAATCACATACGTTACCATTTGCAATTATAAAATAGTCTAATATCTTCATTTTTTCAAAATACGTAGCTATTACCCTCGAAAACTAAAACTTTTGACATAGGAAAAGAGCCTTTAATCAATTTCTTTACCATGTGCAATCATAAAATAGTCTAATATCTTCATTTTTCCAACATACGTAGCTATTACCCTCGAAAACTAAAACTTTTGACATAGGAAAAGAGCCTTTAATCACATTCTTTACCATGTGCAATCATAAAATAGTCTAATATCTTCATTTTTTCAACATACGTAGCTATTACCCTCGAAAACGAAAACTTTTGCAATAGGAAAAGAGCCTTTAATCACATTCTTTACCATTTACAATTATAAAATAGTCTAATATCTTCATTTTTTCAACATACGCAGCTATTACCCTCGAAAACTAAAACTTTTGACATAAGAAAAGAGCCTTTAATCACATTCTTTACCATGTGCAATCATAAAATAGTCTAATATCTTCATTTTTCCAACATACGTAGCTATTACCCTCGAAAACTAAAACTTTTGACATAGGAAAAGAGCCTTTAGTCACATTTTTTACCATTTGCAATCATAAAATAGTCTAATATCTTCATTTTTCCAACATACGTAGCTATTACCCTCGAAAACTAAAACTTTTGACATAGAAAAAGAGCCTTTAATCACATTCTTTACCATGTGCAATCATAAAATAGTCTAATATCTTCATTTTTTCAACATACGTAGCTATTACCCTCGAAAACGAAAACTTTTGCCATAGGAAAAGAGCCTTTAATCACATTCTTTACCATTTGAAATTATAAAATAGTCTAATATCTTCATTCTTTCAACATACGTAGCTATTACCCTCGAAAACTAAAACTTTTGACATAGGAAAAGAGCCTTTAATCATATTCTTTACCATTTGCAATTATAAAATAGTCTAATATCTTCATTTTTTCAACATACGTAGCTATTACCTTCAAAAACTAAAACTTTTGACATAGGAAAAGAGCCTTTAATCACATTCTTTACCATTTGCAATCATAAAATAGTCTAATATCTTCATTTTTCCAACATACGTAGCTATTACCCTCGAAAACTAAAACTTTTGACATAGGAAAAGAGCCTTTAATCACATTCTTTACCATTTGCAATCATAAAATAGTCTAATATCTTCATTTTTCCAGCATACGTAGCTTTTACCCTCGAAAACTAAAACTTTTGATATAGGAAAAGAGCCTTTAATCACATTCTTTACCATGTGCAATCATAAAATAGTCTAATATATTCATTTTTTCAACATACGTAGCTATTACCCTCGAAAACTAAAACTTTTGACATAGGAAAAGAGCCTTTAATCACATTATTTACCATTTGCAATCATAAAATAGTCTAATATCTTCATTTTTCCAACATACGTAGCTATTACCCTCGAAAACTAAAACTTTTGACATAGGAAAAGAGCCTTTAATCACATTCTTTACCATTTGCAATCATAAAATAGTCTAATATCTTCATTTTTCCAACATATGTAGCTATTACCCTCGAAAACTAAAACTTTTGCCATAGGAAAAGAGCCTTTAATCACATTCTTTACCATTTGCAATCATAAAATAGTCTATTATCTTCATTTTTTCAACATACGTAGCTATTACCCTCGAAAACTAAATCTTTTGACATAGGAAAAGAGCCTTTAATCACATACGTTACCATTTGCAATTATAAAATAGTCTAATATCTTCATTTTTTTCAAAATACGTAGCTATTACCCTCGAAAACTAAAACTTTTGACATAGGAAAAGAGCCTTTAATCAATTTCTTTACCATGTGCAATCATAAAATAGTCTAATATCTTCATTTTTCCAACATACGTAGCTATTACCCTCGAAAACTAAAACTTTTGACATAGGAAAAGAGCCTTTAATCACATTCTTTACCATGTGCAATCATAAAATAGTCTAATATCTTCATTTTTTCAACATACGT
>NC_088877.1:38363235-38393575 GCF_032884065.1 Artemia franciscana | reverse complement strand
GGTAACGAATGTGATTAAAGGCTCTTTTCTTGTGTCAAAAGTTTTAGTTTTCGAGGGTAATAGCTACATATGTTGAAAAAATGAAGATATTAGACTATTTTATAATTGTAAATGGTAACGAATGTGATTAAAGGCTCTTTTCCTATGTCAAAAGTTTTAGTTTTCGAGGGTAATAGCTACATATGTTGAAAAAATGAAGATATTAGACTATTTTATGATTGCACATGGTAAAGAAAGTGCTTAAAGGCTCTTTTCCTATTTCAAAAGTTTTAGTTTTCGAGGGTAATAGCTACGTATGTTGAAAAAATGAAGATATTAGACTATTTTATGATTGCAAATGGTAAAGAATGTGATTAAAGGTTCTTTTCCTATGTCAAAAGTTTTAGTTTTCGAGGATAATAGCTACGTATGTTGAAAAAATGAAGATATTAGACTATTTTATGATTGGCAAATGGTAAAGAATGTGATTAAAGGCTCTTTTCCTATTTCAAAAGTTTTAGTTTTCGAGGGTAATAGCTACGTATGATGAAAAAATGAAGATATTAGACTATTTTATAATTGCAAATGGTAACAAATGTGATTAAAGGCTCTTTTCCTATGTCAAAAGTTTTAGTTTTCGAGGGTAATAGCTACGTATGTTGAAAAAATGAAGATATTGGACTATTTTATAATTGCAAATGGTAACGAATGTGATTAAAGGCTCTTTTCCTATGTCAAAAGTTTTAGTTTTCGAGGGTAATAGCTACGTATGTTGAAAAAATGAAGATATTAGACTATTTTATGATTGCACATGGTAAAGAAAGTGCTTAAAGGCTCTTTACCTATTTCAAAAGTTTTCGTTTTCGAGGGTAATAGCTACGTATGTTGAAAAAATGAAGATATTAGACTATTTTATGATTGCAAATGGTAAAGAATGTGATTAAAGGCTCTTTTCCTATTTCAAAAGTTTTCGTTTTCGAGGGTAATAGCTACGTATGTTGGAAAAATGAAGATATTAGACTATTTTATGATTGCACATGGTAAAGAATGTGATTAAAGGCTCTTTTCCTATGTCAAAAGTTTTAGTTTTCGAGGGTAATAGCTACCTATGTTTGAAAAATGAAGATATTAGACTATTTTAAAATAGCAAATGGTAACGAATGTGATTAAAGGCTCTTTTCCTATGTCAAAAGTTTTAGTTTTCGAAGGTAATAGCTACGTATGTTGAAAAAATGAAGATATTAGACTATTTTATGATTGCACATGGTAAAGAAAGTGCTTAAAGGCTCTTTTCCTATTTCAAAAGTTTTAGTTTTCGAGGGTAATAGCTACGTATGTTGAAAAAATGAAGATATTAGACTATTTTATGATTGTAAATGGTAAAGAATGTGATTAAAGGCTCTTTTCCTATGTCATGCTTAAAGGCTCTTTTCCTATTTCAAAAGTTTTAGTTTTCGAGGGTAATAGCTACGTATGTTGAAAAAATGAAGATATTAGACTATTTTATGATTGCAAATGGTAAAGAATGTGATTAAAGGCTCTTTTCCTATGGCAAAAGTTTTAGTTTTCGAGGGTAATAGCTACGTATGTTGAAAAAATGAAGATATTAGACTATTTTATGATTGCATATGGTAAAGAAAGTGCTTAAAGGCTCTTTTCCTATTTCAAAAGTTTTAGTTTTCGAGGGTAATAGCTACGTATGTTGAAAAAATGAAGATATTAGACTATTTTATGATTGCAAATGGTAAAGAATGTGATTAAAGGCTCTTTTCCTATTTCAAAAGTTTTCGTTTTCGAGGGTAATAGCTACGTATGTTGGAAAAATGAAGATATTTGACTATTTTATGATTGCACATGGTAAAGAAAGTGCTTAAAGGTTCTTTTCCTATTTCAAAAGTTTTAGTTTTCGTGGGTAATAGCTACGTATGTTGAAAAAATGAAGATATTAGACTATTTTATGATTGCAAATGGTAAAGAATGTGATTAAAGGCTCTTTTCCTATTTCAAAAGTTTTCGTTTTCGAGGGTAATAGCTACGTATGTTGGAAAAATGAAGATATTAGACTATTTTATGATTGCACATGGTAAAGAAAAGTTTTTGTTTTGAAAAAGTTTTCGTTTTCGAGGGTAATAGCTACGTATGTTGGAAAAATGAAGATGATAGACTATTTTATGATTGCACATGGTAAAGAAAGTGCTTAAAGGCTCTTTTCCTATTTCAAAAGTTTTAGTTTTCGAGGGTAATAGCTACGTATGTTGAAAAAATGAAGATATTAGACTATTTTATGATTGCAAATGGTAAAGAATGTGATTAAAGGCTCTTTTCCTATTTCAAAAGTTTTCGTTTTCGAGGGTAATAGCTACGTATGTTGGAAAAATGAAGATATTAGACTATTTTATGATTGCACATGGTAAAGAATGTGATTAAAGGCTCTTTTCCTCTGTCAAAAGTTTTAGTTTTCGAGGGTAATAGCTACGTATGTTGGAAAAATGAAGATATTAGACTATTTTATAATTGCAAATGGTAACGAATGTGATTAAAGGCTCTTTTCCTATGTCAAAAGTTTTAGTTTTCGAGGGTAATAGCTACTTATGTTGAAAAAATGAAGATATTAGACTATTTTATGATTGCACATGGTAAAGAAAGTGCTTAAACGCTCTTTTCCTATTTCAAAAGTTTTAGTTTCTGAGGGTAATAGCTACGTATGTTGAAAAAATGAAGATATTAGACTATTTTATGATTGCAAATGGTAAAGAATGTGATTAAAGGCTCTTTTCCTATGTCATGCTTAAAGGCTCTTTTCCTATTTCAAAAGTTTTAGTTTTCGAGGGTAATAGCTACGTATGTTGAAAAAATGAAGATATTAGACTATTTTATGATTGCAAATGGTAAAGAATGTGATTAAAGGCTCTTTTCCTATGGCAAAAGTTTTAGTTTTCGAGGGTAATAGCTACGTATGTTGAAAAAATGAAGATATTAGACTATTTTATGATTGCATATGGTAAAGAAAGTGCTTAAAGGCTCTTTTCCTATTTCAAAAGTTTAGTTTTCGAGGGTAATAGCTACGTATGTTGAAAAAATGAAGATATTAGACTATTTTATGATTGCAAATGGTAAAGAATGTGATTAAAGGCTCTTTTCCTATTTCAAAAGTTTTCGTTTTCGAGGGTAATAGCTACGTATGTTGGAAAAATGAATATATTAGACTATTTTATGATTGCACATGGTAAAGAAAGTGCTTAAAGGTTCTTTTCCTATTTCAAAAGTTTTAGTTTTCGTGGGTAATAGCTACGTATGTTGAAAAAATGAAGATATTAGACTATTTTATGATTGCAAATGGTAAAGAATGTGATTAAAGGCTCTTTTCCTATTTCAAAAGTTTTCGTTTTCGAGGGTAATAGCTACGTATGTTGGAAAAATGAAGATGATAGACTATTTTATGATTGCACATGGTAAAGAAAGTGCTTAAAGGCTCTTTTCCTATTTCAAAAGTTTTAGTTTTCGAGGGTAATAGCTACGTATGTTGAAAAAATGAAGATATTAGACTATTTTATGATTGCAAATGGTAAAGAATGTGATTAAAGGCTCTTTTCCTATTTCAAAAGTTTTCGTTTTCGAGGGTAATAGCTACGTATGTTGGAAAAATGAAGATATTAGACTATTTTATGATTGCACATGGTAAAGAATGTGATTAAAGGCTCTTTTCCTCTGTCAAAAGTTTTAGTTTTCGAGGGTAATAGCTACGTATGTTGGAAAAATGAAGATATTAGACTATTTTATAATTGCAAATGGTAACGAATGTGATTAAAGGCTCTTTTCCTATGTCAAAAGTTTTAGTTTTCGAGGGTAATAGCTACTTATGTTGAAAAAATGAAGATATTAGACTATTTTATGATTGCACATGGTAAAGAAAGTGCTTAAACGCTCTTTTCCTATTTCAAAAGTTTTAGTTTCTGAGGGTAATAGCTACGTATGTTGAAAAAATGAAGATATTAGACTATTTTATGATTGCAAATGGTAAAGAATGTGATTAAAGGCTCTTTTCCTATGTCATGCTTAAAGGCTCTTTTCCTATTTCAAAAGTTTTAGTTTTCGAGGGTAATAGCTAGGTATGTTGAAAAAATGAAGATATTAGACTATTTTATGATTGCAAATGGTAAAGAATGTGATTAAAGGCTCTTTTCCTATGTCAAAAGTTTTAGTTTTCGAGGGTAATAGCTACGTATGTTGAAAAAATGAAGATATTAGACTATTTTATGATTGCACATGGTAAAGAAAGTGCTTAAAGGCTCTTTTCCTATTTCAAAAGTTTTAGTTTTCGAGGGTAATAGCTACGTATGTTGAAAAAATGAAGATATTAGACTATTTTATGATTGCAAATGGTAAAGAATGTGATTAAAGGCTCTTTTCCCATTTCAAAAGTTTTCGTTTTCGAGGGTAATAGCTACGTATGTTGGAAAAATGAAGATATTAGACTATTTTATGATTGCACATGGTAAAGAAAGTGCTTAAAGGTTCTTTTCCTATTTCAAAAGTTTTAGTTTTCGAGGGTAATAGCTACGTATGTTGAAAAAATGAAGATATTAGACTATTTTATGATTGCAAATGGTAAAGAATGTGATTAATGGCTCTTTTCCTATTTCAAAAGTTTTCGTTTTGAGGGTAATAGCTACGTATGTTGGAAAAATGAAGATATTAGACTATTTTATGATTGCACATGGTAAAGAATGTGCTTAAAGGCTCTTTTCCTATGGCAAAAGTTTTAGTTTTCGAGGGTAATAGCTACGTATGATGAAAAAATGAAGATATTAGACTATTTTATAATTGCAAATGGTAACGAATGTGATTAAAGGCTCTTTTCCTATGTCAAAAGTTTAGTTTTCGAGGGTAATAGCTAATGTGGAAAAAATGAAGATATTAGACTATTTTATGATTGCACATGGTAAAGAATGTGATTAAAGGCTCTTTTCCTATTTCAAAAGTTTTAGTTTTCGAGGGTAATAGCTACGTATGTTGAAAAAATGAAGATATTAGACTATTTTATGATTGCACATGGTAAAGAAAGTGCTTAAAGGCTCTTTTCCTATTTCAAAAGTTTTAGTTTTCGAGGGTAATAGCTACGTATGTTGAAAAAATGAAGATATTAGACTATTTTATGATTGCACATGGTAAAGAATATGATTAAAGGCTCTTTTCCTATGTCAAAAGTTTTAGTTTTCGAGGGTAATAGCTACGTATGTTGAAAAAATGAAGATATTAGACTATTTTATGATTGCACATGGTAAAGAATATGATTAAAGGCTCTTTTCCTATTTCAAAAGTTTTAGTTTTCGAGGGTAATAGCTACGTATGTTGAAAAAATGAAGATATTAGACTATTTTATGATTGCAAATGGTAAAGAATGTGATTAAAGGCTCTTTTCCTATTTCAAAAGTTTTCGTTTTCGAGGGTAATAGCTACGTATGTTGGAAAAATGAAGATATTAGACTATTTTATGACTGCACATGGTAAAGAAAGTGCTTAAAGGCTCTTTTCCTATTTCAAAAGTTTTAGTTTTCGAGGGTAATAGCTACTTATGTTGAAAAAATGAAGATATTAGACTATTTTATGATTGCAAATGGTAAAGAATGTGATTAAAGGCTCTTTTCCTATTTCAAAAGTTTTCGTTTTCGAGGGTAATAGCTACGTATGTTGGAAAAATGAAGATATTAGACTATTTTATGATTGCACATGGTAAAGAATGTGCTTAAAGGCTCTTTTCCTATGGCAAAAGTTTTAGTTTTCGAGGGTAATAGCTACGTATGATGAAAAAATGAAGATATTAGACTATTTTATAATTGCAAATGGTAACGAATGTGATTAAAGGCTCTTTTCCTATGTCAAAAGTTTTAGTTTTCGAGGGTAATAGCTACGTATGTGGAAAAAATGAAGATATTAGACTATTTTATGATTGCACATTGTAAATAAAGTGCTTAAAGGCTCTTTTCCTATTTCAAAAGTTTTAGTTTTCGAGGGTAATAGCTACGTATGTTGAAAAAATGAAGATATTAGACTATTTTATGATTGCAAATGGTAAAGAAAGTGCTTAAAGTCTCTTTTCCTATTTCAAAAGTTTTAGTTTTCGAGGGTAATAGCTACGTATGTTGAAAAAATGAAGATATTAGACTATTTTATGATTGCACATGGTAAAGAATATGATTAAAGACTCTTTTCCTATGTCAAAAGTTTTAGTTTTCGAGGGTAATAGCTACGTATGTTGAAAAAATGAAGATATTAGACTATTTTATGATTGCACATGGTAAAGAATATGATTAAAGGCTCTTTTCCTATTTCAAAAGTTTTAGTTTTCGAGGGTAATAGCTACGTATGTTGAAAAAATGAAGATATTAGACTATTTTATGATTGCAAATGGTAAAGAATGTGATTAAAGGCTCTTTTCCTATTTCAAAAGTTTTCGTTTTCGAGGGTAATAGCTACGTATGTTGGAAAAATGAAGATATTAGACTATTTTATGACTGCACATGGTAAAGAAAGTGCTTAAAGGCTCTTTTCCTATTTCAAAAGTTTTAGTTTTCGAGGGTAATAGCTACTTATGTTGAAAAAAGGAAGATATTAGACTATTTTACGATTGCAAATGGTAAAGAATGTGATTAAAGGCTCTTTTCCTATTTCAAAAGTTTTCGTTTTCGAGGGTAATAGCTACGTATGTTGGAAAAATGAAGATATTAGACTATTTTATGATTGCCCATGGTAAAGAAAGTGCTTAAAGGCTCTTTTCCTATTTCAAAAGTTTTAGTTTTTGAGGGTAATAGCTACGTATGTTGAAAAAATGAAGATATTAGACTATTTTATGATTGCAAATGGTAAAGAATGTGATTAAAGGCTCTTTTCCTATTTCAAAAGTTTTCGTTTTCGAGGGTAATAGCTACGTATGTTGGAAAAATGAAGATATTAGACTATTTTATGATTGCACATGGTAAAGAATGTGATTAAAGGCTCTTTTCCTATGTCAAAAGTTTTAGTTTTCGAGGGTAATAGCTACGTATGTTGGAAAAATGAAGATATTAGACTATTTTATGATTGCACATGGTAAAGAAAGTGCTTAAAGGCTCTTTTCCTATTTCAAAAGTTTTAGTTTTGGAGGGTAATAGCTAAGTATGTTGGAAAAATGAAGATATTAGACTATTTTATGATTGCACATGGTAAAGAAAGTGCTTAAAGGCTCTTTTCCTATTTCAAAAGTTTTAGTTTTCGAGGGTAATAGCTACGTATGTTGAAAAAATGAAGATATTAGACTATTTTATGATTGCAAATGGTAAAGAATGTGATTAAAGGCTCTTTTCCTATTTCAAAAGTTTTAGTTTTCGAGGGTAATAGCTACGTATGTTGGAAAAATGAAGATATTAGACTATTTTATGATTGCACATGGTATAGAAAGTGCTTAAAGGCTCTTTTCCTATTTCAAAAGTTTTAGTTTTCGAGGGTAATAGCTACGTATGTTGGAAAAATGAAGATATTAGACTATTTTATGATTGCAAATGGTAAAGAAAGTGCTTAAAGGCTCTTTTCCTATGTCAAAAGTTTTAGTTTTCGAGGGTAATAGCTACGTATGTTGGAAAAATGAAGATATTAGACTATTTTATGATTGCACATGGTATAGAAAGTGCTTAAAGGCTCTTTTCCTATTTCAAAAGTTTTAGTTTTCGAGGGTAATAGCTACGTATGTTGAAAAAATGAAGATATTAGACTATTTTATGATTGCACATGGCAAAGAAAGTGCTTAAAGGCTCTTTTCCTATTTCAAAAGTTTTAGTTTTCGAGGGTAATAGCTACATATGTTGGAAAAATGAAGATATTAGACGTATGTAGCTACGTATGTGGTAAAGAAAATGGGTAATAGCTACGTATGTTGAAAAAATGAAGATATTAGACTATTTTATGATTGCAAATGGTAAAGAATGTGATTAAAGGCTCTTTTCCTATTTCAAAAGTTTTCGTTTTCGAGGGTAATAGCTACGTATGTTGGAAAAATGAAGATATTAGACTATTTTATGATTGCCCATGGTAAAGAAAGTGTTTAAAGGCTCTTTTCCTATTTTAAAAGTTTTAGTTTTCGAGGGTAATAGCTACGTATGTTGAAAAAATGAAGATATTAGACTATTTTATGATTGCAAATGGTAAAGAATGTGATTAAAGGCTCTTTTCCTATTTAAAAAGTTTTCGTTTTCGAGGGTAATAGCTACGTATGTTGGAAAAATGAAGATATTAGACTATTTTATGATTGCACATGGTAAAGAATGTGATTAAAGGCTCTTTTCCTATGTCAAAAGTTTTAGTTTTCGAGGGTAAAAGCTACGTATGTTGGAAAAATGAATATATTAGACTATTTTATGATTGCACATGGTATAGAAAGTGCTTAAAGGCTCTTTTCCTATTTCAAAAGTTTTAGTTTTCGAGGGTAATAGCTACATATGTTGGAAAAATGAAGATATTAGACGTATGTAGCTACGTATGTGGTAAAGAAAATGGGTAATAGCTACGTATGTTGAAAAAATGAAGATATTAGACTATTTTATGATTGCAAATGGTAAAGAATGTGATTAAAGGCTCTTTTCCTATTTCAAAAGTTTTCGTTTTCGAGGGTAATAGCTACGTATGTTGGAAAAATGAAGATATTAGACTATTTTATGATTGCCCATGGTAAAGAAAGTGTTTAAAGGCTCTTTTCCTATTTTAAAAGTTTTAGTTTTCGAGGGTAATAGCTACGTATGTTGAAAAAATGAAGATATTAGACTATTTTATGATTGCAAATGGTAAAGAATGTGATTAAAGGCTCTTTTCCTATTTAAAAAGTTTTCGTTTTCGAGGGTAATAGCTACGTATGTTGGAAAAATGAAGATATTAGACTATTTTATGATTGCACATGGTAAAGAATGTGATTAAAGGCTCTTTTCCTATGTCAAAAGTTTTAGTTTTCGAGGGTAAAAGCTACGTATGTTGGAAAAATGAATATATTAGACTATTTTATGATTGCACATGGTATAGAAAGTGCTTAAAGGCTCTTTTCCTATTTCAAAAGTTTTAGTTTTCGAGGGTAATAGCTACGTATGTTGGAAAAATGAAGATATTAGACTATTTTATGATTGAACATGGTAAAGAAAGTGCTTAAAGGCTCTTTTCCTATTTCAAAAGTTTTAGTTTTCGAGGGTAATAGCTACGTATGTTGAAAAAATGAAGATATTAGACTATCTTATGATTGCAAATGGTAAAGAATGTGATTAAAGGCTCTTTTCCTATTTCAAAAGTTTTAGTTTTCGAGGGTAATAGCTACGTATGTTGGAAAAATGAAGATATTAGTCTATTTTATGATTGCACATGGTAAAGAAAGTGCTTAAAGGCTCTTTTCCTATTTCAAAAGTTTTAGTTTTCGAGGGTAATAGCTACGTATGTTGAAAAAATGAAGATATTAGACTATTTTATGATTGCAAATGGTAAAGAATGTGATTAAAGGCTCTTTTCCTATTTCAAAAGTTTTAGTTTTCGAGGGTAATAGCTACGTATGTTGGAAAAATGAAGATATTAGACTATTTTATGATTGCACTTGGTAAAGAAAGTGCTTAAAGGCTCTTTTCCTATTTCAAAAGTTTTAGTTTTCGAGGGTAATAGCTACGTATGTTGGAAAAATGAAGATATTAGACTATTTTATGATTGCACATGGTAAAGAATGTGCTTAAAGGCTCTTTTCCTATGGCAAAAGTTTTAGTTTTCGAGAGTAATAGCTACGTATGATGAAAAAATGAAGATATTAGACTATTTTATAATTGCAAATGGTAACGAATGTGATTAAAGGCTCTTTTCCTATGTCAAAAGTTTTAGTTTTCGAGGGTAATAGCTACGTATGTTGAAAAAATGAAGATATTAGACTATTTTATAATTGCAAATGGTAACGAATGTGATTAAAGGCTCTTTTCCTATGTAAAAAGTTTTAGTTTTCGAGGGTAATAGCTACGTATGTTGAAAAAATGAAGATATTAGACTATTTTATGATTGCACATGGTAAAGAAAGTGCTTAAAGGCTCTTTTCCTATTTCAAAAGTTTTAGTTTTCGAGGGTAATAGCTACGTATGTTGAAAAAATGAAGATATTAGACTATTTTATGATTGCAAATGGTAAAGAAAGTGCTTAAAGGCTCTTTTCCTATTTCAAAAGTTTTAGTTTTCGAGGGTAATAGCTACGTATGTTGAAAAAATGAAGATATTAGACTATTTTATGATTGCAAATGGTAAAGAATGTGATTAAAGGCTCTTTTCCTATGTCAAAAGCTTTAGTTTTCGAGGGTAATAGCTACGTATGTTAAAAAACTGAAGATATTAGACTATTTTATGATTGCAAATGGTAAAGAAAGTGCTTAAAGGCTCTTTTCCTATTTCAAAAGTTTTAGTTTTCGAAGGTAATAGCTACGTATGTTGAAAAAATGAAGATATTAGACTATTTTATGATTGCAAATGGAAAAGAATGTGATTAAAGGCTCTTTTCCTATGTCAAAAGTTTTAGCTTTCGAGGGTAATAGCTACGTATGATGAAAAATGAAGATATTAGACTATTTTATAATTGCAAATGGTAACGAATGTGATTAAAGGCTCTTTTCCTATGTCAAAAGTTTTAGTTTTCGAGGGTAATAGCTACGTATTTTGAAAAAATGAAGATATAGACTATTTTATAATTGCAAATGGTAACGAATGTGATTAAAGGTTCTTTTCCTATGTCAAAAGTTTTAGTTTTCGAGGGTAATAGCTACGTATGTTGAAAAAATGAAGATATTAGACTATTTTATGATTGCACATGGTAAAGAAAGTGCTTAAAGGCTCTTTTCCTATTTCAAAAGTTTTAGTTTTCGAGGGTAATAGCTACGTATGTTGAAAAAATGAAGATATTAGACTATTTTATGATTGCAAATGGTAAAGAATGTGATTAAAGGCTCTTTTCCTATGTCAAAAGTTTTAGTTTTCGAGAGTAATAGCTACGTATGTTGAAAAAATGAAGATATTAGACTATTTTATGATTGCAAATGGTAAAGAATGTGATTAAAGGCTCTTTTCCTATTTCAAAAGTTTTCGTTTTCGAGGGTAATAGCTACGTATGTTGGAAAACTGAAGATATTAGACTATTTTATGATTGCATATGGTAAAGAAAGTGCTTAAAGGCTCTTTTCCTATTTCAAAAGTTTTAGTTTTCGAGGGTAATAGCTACGTATATTGAAAAAATGAAGATATTAGACTATTTTTTGATTGCAAATGGTAAAGAATGTGATTAAAGGCTCTTTTCCTATTTCAAAAGTTTTCGTTTTCGAGGGTAATAGCTACGTATGTTGGAAAAATGAAGATATTAGACTATTTTATGATTGCACATGGTAAAGAAAGTGCTTAAAGGCTCTTTTCCTATTTCAAAAGTTTTAGTTTTTGAGGGTAATAGCTACGTATGTTGAAAAAATGAAGATATTAGACTATTTTATGATTGCAAATGGTAAAGAATGTGATTAAAGGCTCTTTTCCTATTTCAAAAGTTTTCGTTTTCGAGGGTAATAGCTACGTATGTTGGAAAAATGAAGATATTAGACTATTTTATGATTGCACATGGTAAAGAATGTGATTAAAGGCTCTTTTCCTATTTCAAAAGTTTTAGTTTTCGAGGGTAATAGCTACGTATGTTGAAAAAATGAAGATATTAGACTATTTTATGATTGCAAATGGTAAAGAATGTGATTAAAGGCTCTCTTCCTATTTCAAAAGTTTTAGTTTTCGAGGGTAATAGCTACGTATGTTGAAAAAATGAAGATATTAGACTATTTTATGATTGCAAATGGTAAAGAATGTGATTAAAGGCTCTTTTCCTATGTCAAAAGTTTTAGTTTTCGAGGGTAATATCTACGTATGTAGAAAAAATGAAGATATTAGACTATTTTATGATTGCACATGGTAAAGAATGTGATTAAAGGGTCTTTCCCTATGTCAAAAGTTTTAGTTTTCGAGGGTAATAGCTACGTATGTTGGAAAAATGAAGATATTAGACTTTTTTATAATTGCAAATGGTAACGAATGTGATTAAAGGCTCTTTTCCTATGTCAAAAGTTTTAGATTTCGAGGGTAATAGCTACGTATGTTGAAAAAATGAAGATATTAGACTATTTTATGATTGTACATGGTAAAGAATGTGATTAAAGGCTCTTTTCCTATGTCAAAAGTTTTAGTTTTCGAGGGTAATAGGTACGTATGTTGGAAAAATGAAGATATTAGACTATTTTATGATTGCACATGGTAAAGAAAGTGCTTAAAGGCTCTTTTCCTATTTCAAAAGTTTTAGTTTTCGAGGGTAATAGCTACGTATGTTGAAAAAATGAAGATATTAGACTATTTTATGATTGCACATGGCAAAGAAAGTGCTTAAAGGCTCTTTTCCTATTTCAAAAGTTTTAGTTTTCGAGGGTAATAGCTACATATGTTGGTATGTTGGAAAAATGAAGATATTAGACGTATGTAGCTACGTATGTGGTAAAGAAAATGGGTAATAGCTACGTATGTTGAAAAAATGAAGATATTAGACTATTTTATGATTGCAAATGGTAAAGAATGTGATTAAAGGCTCTTTTCCTATTTCAAAAGTTTTCGTTTTCGAGGGTAATAGCTACGTATGTTGGAAAAATGAAGATATTAGACTATTTTATGATTGCCCATGGTAAAGAAAGTGTTTAAAGGCTCTTTTCCTATTTCAAAAGTTTTAGTTTTCGAGGGTAATAGCTACGTATGTTGAAAAAATGAAGATATTAGACTATTTTATGATTGCAAATGGTAAAGAATGTGATTAAAGGCTCTTTTCCTATTTAAAAAGTTTTCGTTTTCGAGGGTAATAGCTACGTATGTTGGAAAAATGAAGATATTAGACTATTTTATGATTGCACATGGTAAAGAATGTGATTAAAGGCTCTTTTCCTATGTCAAAAGTTTTAGTTTTCGAGGGTAAAAGCTACGTATGTTGGAAAAATGAATATATTAGACTATTTTATGATTGCACATGGTAAAGAAAGTGCTTAAAGGCTCTTTTCCTATTTCAAAAGTTTTAGTTTTCGAGGGTAATAGCTACGTATGTTGGAAAAATGAAGATATTAGACTATTTTATGATTGAACATGGTAAAGAAAGTGCTTAAAGGCTCTTTTCCTATTTCAAAAGTTTTAGTTTTCGAGGGTAATAGCTACGTATGTTGAAAAAATGAAGATATTAGACTATTTTATGATTGCAAATGGTAAAGAATGTGATTAAAGGCTCTTTTCCTATTTCAAAAGTTTTAGTTTTCGAGGGTAATTGCTACGTATGTTGGAAAAATGAAGATATTAGTCTATTTTATGATTGCACATGGTAAAGAAAGTGCTTAAAGGCTCTTTTCCTATTTCAAAAGTTTTAGTTTTCGAGGGTAATAGCTACGTATGTTGAAAAAATGAAGATATTAGACTATTTTATGATTGCAAATGGTAAAGAATGTGATTAAAGGCTCTTTTCCTATTTCAAAAGTTTTAGTTTTCGAGGGTAATAGCTACGTATGTTGGAAAAATGAAGATATTAGACTATTTTATGATTGCACATGGTAAAGAAAGTGCTTAAAGGCTCTTTTCCTATTTCAAAAGTTTTAGTTTTCGAGGGTAATAGCTACGTATGTTGAAAAAATGAAGATATTAGACTATTTTATGATTGCAAATGGTAAAGAATGTGATTAAAGGCTCTTTTCCTATTTCAAAAGTTTTAGATTTCGAGGGTAATAGCTACGTATGTTGGAAAAATGAAGATATTAGACTATTTTATGATTGCACATGGTAAAGAATGTGCTTAAAGGCTCTTTTCCTATGGCAAAAGTTTTAGTTTTCGAGAGTAATAGCTACGTATGATGAAAAAATGAAGATATTAGACTATTTTATAATTGCAAATGGTAACGAATGTGAATAAAGGCTCTTTTCCTATGTCAAAAGTTTTAGTTTTCGAGGGTAATAGCTACGTATGTTGAAAAAATGAAGATATTAGACTATTTTATAATTGCAAATGGTAACGAATGTGATTAAAGGCTCTTTTCCTATGTAAAAAGTTTTAGTTTTCGAGGGTAATAGCTACGTATGTTGAAAAAATGAAGATATTAGACTATTTTATGATTGCACATGGTAAAGAAAGTGCTTAAAGGCTCTTTTCCTATTTCAAAAGTTTTAGTTTTCGAGGGTAATAGCTACGTATGTTGAAAAAATGAAGATATTAGACTATTTTATGATTGCAAATGGTAAAGAAAGTGCTTAAAGGCTCTTTTCCTATTTCAAAAGTTTTAGTTTTCGAGGGTAATAGCTACGTATGTTGAAAAAATGAAGATATTAGACTATTTTATGATTGCAAATGGTAAAGAATGTGATTAAAGGCTCTTTTCCTATGTCAAAAGTTTTAGTTTTCGAGGGTAATAGCTACGTATGTTGAAAAAATGAAGATATTAGACTATTTTATGATTGCAAATGGTAAAGAAAGTGCTTAAAGGCTCTTTTCCTATTTCAAAAGTTTTAGTTTTCGAGGGTAATAGCTACGTATGTTGAAAAAATGAAGATATTAGACTATTTTATGATTGCAAATGGTAAAGAATGTGATTAAAGGCTCTTTTCCTATGTCAAAAGTTTTAGCTATCGAGGGTAATAGCTACATATGATGAAAAATGAAGATATTAGACTATTTTATAATTGCAAATGGTAACGAATGTGATTAAAGGCTCTTTTCCTATGTCAAAAGTTTTAGTTTTCGAGGGTAATAGCTACGTATTTTGAAAAAATGAAGATATTAGACTATTTTATAATTGCAAATGGTAACGAATGTAATTAAAGACTCTTTTCCTATGTCAAAAGTTTTAGTTTTCGAGGGTAATAGCTACGTATGTTGAAAAAATGAAGATATTAGACTATTTTATGATTGCAAATGGTAAAGAATGTGATTAAAGGCTCTTTTCCTATGTCAAAAGTTTTAGTTTTCGAGAGTAATAGCTACGTATGTTGAAAAAATGAAGATATTAGACTATTTTATGATTGCAAATGGTAAAGAATGTGATTAAAGGCTCTTTTCCTATTTCAAAAGTTTTCGTTTTCGAGGGTAATAGCTACGTATGTTGGAAAAATGAAGATATTAGACTATTTTATGATTGCATATGGTAAAGAAAGTGCTTAAAGGCTCTTTTCCTATTTCAAAAGTTTTAGTTTTCGAGGGTAATAGCTACGTATATTGAAAAAATGAAGATATTAGACTATTTTATGATTGCAAATGGTAAAGAATGTGATTAAAGGCTCTTTTCCTATTTCAAAAGTTTTCGTTTTCGAGGGTAATAGCTACGTATGTTGGAAAAATGAAGATATTAGACTATTTTATGATTGCACATGGTAAAGAAAGTGCTTAAAGGCTCTTTTCCTATTTCAAAAGTTTTAGTTTTCGAGGGTAATAGCTACGTATGTTGAAAAAATGAAGATATTAGACTATTTTATGATTGCAAATGGTAAAGAATGTGATTAAAGGCTCTTTTCCTATTTCAAAAGTTTTAGTTTTCGAGGGTAATAGCTACGTATGTTGGAAAAAATGAAGATATTAGACTATTTTATGATTGCACATGGTAAAGAATGTGATTAAAGGCTCTTTTCCTATTTCAAAAGTTTTAGTTTTCGAGGGTAATAGCTATGTATGTTGAAAAAATGAAGATATTAGACTATTTTATGATTGCACATGGTAAAGAATGTGATTAAAGGCTCTTTCCTATTTCAAAAGTTTTAGTTTTCGAGGGTAATAGCTACGTATGTTGAAAAAATGAAGATATTAGACTATTTTATGATTGCAAATGGTAAAGAATGTGATTAAAGGCTCTTTTCCTATTCAAAAGTTTTAGTTTTCGAGGGTAATAGCTACGTATGTTGAAAAAATGAAGATATTAGACTATTTTATGATTGCACATGGTAAAGAATGTGATTAAAGGCTCTTTTCCTATGTCAAAAGTTTTAGTTTTCGAGGGTAATAGCTACGTATGTTGGAAAAATGAAGATATTAGACTATTTTATGATTGCAAATGGTAAAGAATGTGATTAAAGGCTCTTTTCCTATGTCAAAAGTTTTAGTTTTCGAGGGTAATAGCTACGTATGTTGAAAAAATGAAGATATTAGACTATTTTATGATTGCACATGGTAAAGAATGTGATTAAAGGCTCTTTTCCTATTCAAAAGTTTTAGTTTTCGAGGGTAATAGCTACGTATGTTGGAAAAATGAAGATATTAGACTATTTTATGATTGCAAATGGTAAAGAATGTGATTAAAGGCTCTTTTCCTATTTCAAAAGTTTTAGTTTTCGAGGGTAATAGCTACGTATGTTGGAAAAAATGAAGATATTAGACTATTTTATGATTGCACATGGTAAAGAATGTGATTAAAGGCTCTTTTCCTATTTCAAAAGTTTTAGTTTTCGAGGGTAATAGCTACGTATGTTGAAAAAATGAAGATATTAGACTATTTTATGATTGCAAATGGTAAAGAATGTGATTAAAGGCTCTTTTCCTATTTCAAAAGTTTTAGTTTTCGAGGGTAATAGCTACGTATGTTGGAAAAAATGAAGATATTAGACTATTTTATGATAGCACATGATAAAGAATGTGATTAAAGGCTCTTTTCCTATTTCAAAAGTTTTAGTTTTCGAGGGTAATAGCTACGTATGTTGAAAAAATGAAGATATTAGACTATTTTATGATTGCAAATGGTAAAGAATGTGATTAAAGGCTCTTTTCCTATGTCAAAAGTTTTAGTTTTCGAGGGTAATAGCTACGTATGTTGAAAAAATGAAGATATTAGACTATTTTATGATTGCAAATGGTAAAGAATGTGATTAAAGGCTCTTTTCCTATGTAAAAGTTTTAGTTTTCGAGGGTAATAGCTACGTATGTTGAAAAAATGAAGATATTAGACTATTTTATGATTGCACATGGTAAAGAATGTGATTAAAGGCTCTTTTCCTATTTCAAAAGTTTTAGTTTTCGAGGGTAATAGCTACGTATGTTGGAAAAAATGAAGATATTAGACTATTTTATGATTGCAAATGGTAAAGAATGTGATTAAAGGCTCTTTTCCTATGTCAAAAGTTTTAGTTTTCGAGGGTAATAGCTACGTATGTTGAAAAAATGAAGATATTAGACTATTTTATGATTGCACATGGTAAAGAATGTGATTAAAGGCTCTTTTCCTATTTCAAAAGTTTTAGTTTTCGAGGGTAATAGCTACGTATGTTGAAAAAATGAAGATATTAGACTATTTTATGATTGCACATGGTAAAGAATGTGATTAAAGGCTCTTTTCCTATTTCAAAAGTTTTAGTTTTCGAGGGTAATAGCTACGTATGTTGAAAAATGAAGATATTAGACTATTTTATGATTGCACATGGTAAAGAATGTGATTAAAGGCTCTTTTCCTATTTCAAAAGTTTTAGTTTTCGAGGGTAATAGCTACGTATGTTGAAAAAATGAAGATATTAGACTATTTTATGATTGCAAATGGTAAAGAATGTGATTAAAGGCTCTTTTCCTATTTCAAAAGTTTTAGTTTTCGAGGGTAATAGCTACGTATGTTGAAAAAATGAAGATATTAGACTATTTTATGATTGCAAATGGTAAAGAATGTGATTAAAGGCTCTTTTCCTATTTCAAAAGTTTTAGTTTTCGAGGGTAATAGCTACGTATGTTGAAAAAATGAAGATATTAGACTATTTTATGATTGCACATGGTAAAGAATGTGATTAAAGGCTCTTTTCCTATTCAAAAGTTTTAGTTTTCGAGGGTAATAGCTACGTATGTTGAAAAAATGAAGATATTAGACTATTTTATGATTGCAAATGGTAAAGAATGTGATTAAAGGCTCTTTTCCTATTTCAAAAGTTTTAGTTTTCGAGGGTAATAGCTACGTATGTTGAAAAAATGAAGATATTAGACTATTTTATGATTGCAAATGGTAAAGAATGTGATTAAAGGCTCTTTTCCTATTTCAAAAGTTTTAGTTTTCGAGGGTAATAGCTATGTATGTTGAAAAAATGAAGATATTAGACTATTTTATGATTGCAAATGGTAAAGAATGTGATTAAAGGCTCTTTTCCTATTTCAAAAGTTTTAGTTTTCGAGGGTAATAGCTACGTATGTTGAAAAAATGAAGATATTAGACTATTTTATGATTGCACATGGTAAAGAATGTGATTAAAGGCTCTTTTCCTATTTCAAAAGTTTTAGTTTTCGAGGGTAATAGCTACGTATGTTGAAAAAATGAAGATATTAGACTATTTTATGATTGCACATGGTAAAGAATGTGATTAAAGGCTCTTTTCCTATTTCAAAAGTTTTAGTTTTCGAGGGTAATAGCTACGTATGTTGAAAAAATGAAGATATTAGACTATTTTATGATTGCAAATGGTAAAGAATGTGATTAAAGGCTCTTTTCCTATGTCAAAAGTTTTAGTTTTCGAGGGTAATAGCTACGTATGTTGAAAAAATGAAGATATTAGACTATTTTATGATTGCAAATGGTAAAGAATGTGATTAAAGGCTCTTTTCCTATTTCAAAAGTTTTAGTTTTCGAGGGTAATAGCTACGTATGTTGAAAAAATGAAGATATTAGACTATTTTATGATTGCAAATGGTAAAGAATGTGATTAAAGGCTCTTTTCTATGTCAAAAGTTTTAGTTTTCGAGGGTAATAGCTACGTATGTTGAAAAAATGAAGATATTAGACTATTTTATGATTGCAAATGGTAAAGAATGTGATTAAAGGCTCTTTTCCTATTTCAAAAGTTTTAGTTTTCGAGGGTAATAGCTACGTATGTTGAAAAAATGAAGATATTAGACTATTTTATGATTGCAAATGGTAAAGAATGTGATTAAAGGCTCTTTTCCTATTTCAAAAGTTTTAGTTTTCGAGGGTAATAGCTACGTATGTTGAAAAAATGAAGATATTAGACTATTTTATGATTGCACAATGGTAAAGAATGTGATTAAAGGCTCTTTTCCTATTTCAAAAGTTTTAGTTTTCGAGGGTAATAGCTACGTATGTTGAAAAAATGAAGATATTAGACTATTTTATGATTGCACATGGTAAAGAATGTGATTAAAGGCTCTTTTCCTATTTCAAAAGTTTTAGTTTTCGAGGGTAATAGCTACGTATGTTGAAAAAATGAAGATATTAGACTATTTTATGATTGCAAATGGTAAAGAATGTGATTAAAGGCTCTTTTCCTATTTCAAAAGTTTTAGTTTTCGAGGGTAATAGCTACGTATGTTGAAAAAATGAAGATATTAGACTATTTTATGATTGCACATGGTAAAGAATGTGATTAAAGGCTCTTTTCCTATTTCAAAAGTTTTAGTTTTCGAGGGTAATAGCTACGTATGTTGAAAAAATGAAGATATTAGACTATTTTATGATTGCAAATGGTAAAGAATGTGATTAAAGGCTCTTTTCCTATTTCAAAAGTTTTAGTTTTCGAGGGTAATAGCTACGTATGTTGAAAAAATGAAGATATTAGACTATTTTATGATTGCAAATGGTAAAGAATGTGATTAAAGGCTCTTTTCCTATTTCAAAAGTTTTAGTTTTCGAGGGTAATAGCTACGTATGTTGAAAAAATGAAGATATTAGACTATTTTATGATTGCACATGGTAAAGAATGTGATTAAAGGCTCTTTTCCTATGTCAAAAGTTTTAGTTTTCGAGGGTAATAGCTACGTATGTTGAAAAATGAAGATATTAGACTATTTTATGATTGCACATGGTAAAGAATGTGATTAAAGGCTCTTTTCCTATTTCAAAAGTTTTAGTTTTCGAGGGTAATAGCTACGTATGTTGAAAAAATGAAGATATTAGACTATTTTATGATTGCAAATGGTAAAGAATGTGATTAAAGGCTCTTTTCCTATTTCAAAAGTTTTAGTTTTCGAGGGTAATAGCTACGTATGTTGAAAAAATGAAGATATTAGACTATTTTATGATTGCAAATGGTAAAGAATGTGATTAAAGGCTCTTTTCCTATTTCAAAAGTTTTAGTTTTCGAGGGTAATAGCTACGTATGTTGAAAAATGAAGATATTAGACTATTTTATGATTGCACATGGTAAAGAATGTGATTAAAGGCTCTTTTCCTATTTCAAAAGTTTTAGTTTTCGAGGGTAATAGCTACGTATGTTGAAAAAATGAAGATATTAGACTATTTTATGATTGCACATGGTAAAGAATGTGATTAAAGGCTCTTTTCCTATTTCAAAAGTTTTAGTTTTCGAGGGTAATAGCTACGTATGTTGAAAAAATGAAGATATTAGACTATTTTATGATTGCACATGGTAAAGAATGTGATTAAAGGCTCTTTTCCTATTTCAAAAGTTTTAGTTTTCGAGGGTAATAGCTACGTATGTTGAAAAAATGAAGATATTAGACTATTTTATGATTGCAAATGGTAAAGAATGTGATTAAAGGCTCTTTTCCTATTTCAAAAGTTTTAGTTTTCGAGGGTAATAGCTACGTATGTTGAAAAAATGAAGATATTAGACTATTTTATGATTGCAAATGGTAAAGAATGTGATTAAAGGCTCTTTTCCTATTTCAAAAGTTTTAGTTTTCGAGGGTAATAGCTACGTATGTTGAAAAAATGAAGATATTAGACTATTTTATGATTGCACATGGTAAAGAATGTGATTAAAGGCTCTTTTCCTATTTCAAAAGTTTTAGTTTTCGAGGGTAATAGCTACGTATGTTGAAAAAATGAAGATATTAGACTATTTTATGATTGCACATGGTAAAGAATGTGATTAAAGGCTCTTTTCCTATTTCAAAAGTTTTAGTTTTCGAGGGTAATAGCTACGTATGTTGAAAAAATGAAGATATTAGACTATTTTATGATTGCACATGGTAAAGAATGTGATTAAAGGCTCTTTTCCTATTTCAAAAGTTTTAGTTTTCGAGGGTAATAGCTACGTATGTTGAAAAAATGAAGATATTAGACTATTTTATGATTGCAAATGGTAAAGAATGTGATTAAAGGCTCTTTTCCTATTTCAAAAGTTTTAGTTTTCGAGGGTAATAGCTACGTATGTTGAAAAAATGAAGATATTAGACTATTTTATGATTGCAAATGGTAAAGAATGTGATTAAAGGCTCTTTTCCTATTTCAAAAGTTTTAGTTTTCGAGGGTAATAGCTACGTATGTTGAAAAAATGAAGATATTAGACTATTTTATGATTGCACATGGTAAAGAATGTGATTAAAGGCTCTTTTCCTATTTCAAAAGTTTTAGTTTTCGAGGGTAATAGCTACGTATGTTGAAAAAATGAAGATATTAGACTATTTTATGATTGCAAATGGTAAAGAATGTGATTAAAGGCTCTTTTCCTATTTCAAAAGTTTTAGTTTTCGAGGGTAATAGCTACGTATGTTGAAAAAATGAAGATATTAGACTATTTTATGATTGCACATGGTAAAGAATGTGATTAAAGGCTCTTTTCCTATTTCAAAAGTTTTAGTTTTCGAGGGTAATAGCTACGTATGTTGAAAAAATGAAGATATTAGACTATTTTATGATTGCAAATGGTAAAGAATGTGATTAAAGGCTCTTTTCCTATTTCAAAAGTTTTAGTTTTCGAGGGTAATAGCTACGTATGTTGAAAAAATGAAGATATTAGACTATTTTATGATTGCACATGGTAAAGAATGTGATTAAAGGCTCTTTTCCTATTTCAAAAGTTTTAGTTTTCGAGGGTAATAGCTACGTATGTTGAAAAAATGAAGATATTAGACTATTTTATGATTGCAAATGGTAAAGAATGTGATTAAAGGCTCTTTTCCTATGTCAAAAGTTTTAGTTTTCGAGGGTAATAGCTACGTATGTTGAAAAAATGAAGATATTAGACTATTTTATGATTGCACATGGTAAAGAATGTGATTAAAGGCTCTTTTCCTATTTCAAAAGTTTTAGTTTTCGAGGGTAATAGCTACGTATGTTGAAAAAATGAAGATATTAGACTATTTTATGATTGCAAATGGTAAAGAATGTGATTAAAGGCTCTTTTCCTATTTCAAAAGTTTTAGTTTTCGAGGGTAATAGCTACGTATGTTGAAAAAATGAAGATATTAGACTATTTTATGATTGCAAATGGTAAAGAATGTGATTAAAGGCTCTTTTCCTATTTCAAAAGTTTTAGTTTTCGAGGGTAATAGCTACGTATGTTGAAAAAATGAAGATATTAGACTATTTTATGATTGCAAATGGTAAAGAATGTGATTAAAGGCTCTTTTCCTATTTCAAAAGTTTTAGTTTTCGAGGGTAATAGCTACGTATGTTGAAAAAATGAAGATATTAGACTATTTTATGATTGCACATGGTAAAGAATGTGATTAAAGGCTCTTTTCCTATTTCAAAAGTTTTAGTTTTCGAGGGTAATAGCTACGTATGTTGAAAAAATGAAGATATTAGACTATTTTATGATTGCAAATGGTAAAGAATGTGATTAAAGGCTCTTTTCCTATTTCAAAAGTTTTAGTTTTCGAGGGTAATAGCTACGTATGTTGAAAAAATGAAGATATTAGACTATTTTATGATTGCACATGGTAAAGAATGTGATTAAAGGCTCTTTTCCTATTTCAAAAGTTTTAGTTTTCGAGGGTAATAGCTACGTATGTTGAAAAAATGAAGATATTAGACTATTTTATGATTGCACATGGTAAAGAATGTGATTAAAGGCTCTTTTCCTATTTCAAAAGTTTTAGTTTTCGAGGGTAATAGCTACGTATGTTGAAAAAATGAAGATATTAGACTATTTTATGATTGCAAATGGTAAAGAATGTGATTAAAGGCTCTTTTCCTATTTCAAAAGTTTTAGTTTTCGAGGGTAATAGCTACGTATGTTGAAAAAATGAAGATATTAGACTATTTTATGATTGCACATGGTAAAGAATGTGATTAAAGGCTCTTTTCCTATTTCAAAAGTTTTAGTTTTCGAGGGTAATAGCTACGTATGTTGAAAAAATGAAGATATTAGACTATTTTATGATTGCACATGGTAAAGAATGTGATTAAAGGCTCTTTTCCTATTTCAAAAGTTTTAGTTTTCGAGGGTAATAGCTACGTATGTTGAAAAAATGAAGATATTGACTATTTTATGATTGCAAATGGTAAAGAATGTGATTAAAGGCTCTTTTCCTATGTCAAAAGTTTTAGTTTTCGAGGGTAATAGCTACGTATGTTGAAAAAATGAAGATATTAGACTATTTTATGATTGCAAATGGTAAAGAATGTGATTAAAGGCTCTTTTCCTATTTCAAAAGTTTTAGTTTTCGAGGGTAATAGCTACGTATGTTGAAAAAATGAAGATATTAGACTATTTTATGATTGCACAATGGTAAAGAATGTGATTAAAGGCTCTTTTCCTATTTCAAAAGTTTTAGTTTTCGAGGGTAATAGCTACGTATGTTGAAAAAATGAAGATATTAGACTATTTTATGATTGCACATGGTAAAGAATGTGATTAAAGGCTCTTTTCCTATTTCAAAAGTTTTAGTTTTCGAGGGTAATAGCTACGTATGTTGAAAAAATGAAGATATTAGACTATTTTATGATTGCAAATGGTAAAGAATGTGATTAAAGGCTCTTTTCCTATGTCAAAAGTTTTAGTTTTCGAGGGTAATAGCTACGTATGTTGAAAAAATGAAGATATTAGACTATTTTATGATTGCAAATGGTAAAGAATGTGATTAAAGGCTCTTTTCCTATGTCAAAAGTTTTAGTTTTCGAGGGTAATAGCTACGTATGTTGAAAAAATGAAGATATTAGACTATTTTATGATTGCAAATGGTAAAGAATGTGATTAAAGGCTCTTTTCCTATTTCAAAAGTTTTAGTTTTCGAGGGTAATAGCTACGTATGTTGAAAAAATGAAGATATTAGACTATTTTATGATTGCAAATGGTAAAGAATGTGATTAAAGGCTCTTTTCCTATTTCAAAAGTTTTAGTTTTCGAGGGTAATAGCTACGTATGTTGAAAAAATGAAGATATTAGACTATTTTATGATTGCACATGGTAAAGAATGTGATTAAAGGCTCTTTTCCTATTTCAAAAGTTTTAGTTTTCGAGGGTAATAGCTACGTATGTTGAAAAAATGAAGATATTAGACTATTTTATGATTGCAAATGGTAAAGAATGTGATTAAAGGCTCTTTTCCTATTTCAAAAGTTTTAGTTTTCGAGGGTAATAGCTACGTATGTTGAAAAAATGAAGATATTAGACTATTTTATGATTGCAAATGGTAAAGAATGTGATTAAAGGCTCTTTTCCTATGTCAAAAGTTTTAGTTTTCGAGGGTAATAGCTACGTATGTTGAAAAAATGAAGATATTAGACTATTTTATGATTGCACATGGTAAAGAATGTGATTAAAGGCTCTTTTCCTATTTCAAAAGTTTTAGTTTTCGAGGGTAATAGCTACGTATGTTGAAAAAATGAAGATATTAGACTATTTTATGAAAGGTAAAGAATGTGATTAAAGGCTCTTTTCCTATTTCAAAACTTTTAGTTTTCGAGGGTAATAGCTACGTATGTTGAAAAAATGAAGATATTAGACTATTTTATGATTGCACATGGTAAAGAAAGTGCTGAAAGGCTCTTTTCCTATTTCAAAAGTTTTAGTTTTCGAGGGTAATAGCTACGTATGTTGAAAAAATGAAGATATTAGACTATTTTATGATTGCAAATGGTAAAGAATGTGATTAAAGGCTCTTTTCCTATGTCAAAAGTTTTAGTTTTCGAGGGTAATAGCTACGTATGTTGAAAAAATGAAGATATTAGACTATTTTATGATTGCACATGGTAAAGAATGTGATTAAAGGCTCTTTTCCTATTTCAAAAGTTTTAGTTTTCGAGGGTAATAGCTACGTATGTTGAAAAAATGAAGATATTAGACTATTTTATGATTGCAAATGGTAAAGAATGTGATTAAAGGCTCTTTTCCTATGTCAAAAGTTTTAGTTTTCGAGGGTAATAGCTACGTATGTTGAAAAAATGAAGATATTAGACTATTTTATGATTGCAAATGGTAAAGAATGTGATTAAAGGCTCTTTTCCTATTTCAAAAGTTTTAGTTTTCGAGGGTAATAGCTACGTATGTTGAAAAAATGAAGATATTAGACTATTTTATGATTGCAAATGGTAAAGAATGTGATTAAAGGCTCTTTTCCTATGTCAAAAGTTTTAGTTTTCGAGGGTAATAGCTACGTATGTTGAAAAAATGAAGATATTAGACTATTTTATGATTGCACATGGTAAAGAATGTGATTAAAGGCTCTTTTCCTATGTCAAAAGTTTTAGTTTTCGAGGGTAATAGCTACGTATGTTGAAAAAATGAAGATATTAGACTATTTTATGATTGCAAATGGTAAAGAATGTGATTAAAGGCTCTTTTCCTATTTCAAAAGTTTTAGTTTTCGAGGGTAATAGCTACGTATGTTGAAAAAATGAAGATATTAGACTATTTTATGATTGCAAATGGTAAAGAATGTGATTAAAGGCTCTTTTCCTATGTCAAAAGTTTTAGTTTTCGAGGGTAATAGCTACGTATGTTGAAAAAATGAAGATATTAGACTATTTTATGATTGCAAATGGTAAAGAATGTGATTAAAGGCTCTTTTCCTATTTCAAAAGTTTTAGTTTTCGAGGGTAATAGCTACGTATGTTGAAAAAATGAAGATATTAGACTATTTTATGATTGCACATGGTAAAGAAAGTGATTAAAGGCTCTTTTCCTATTTCAAAAGTTTTAGTTTTCGAGGGTAATAGCTACGTATGTTGAAAAAATGAAGATATTAGACTATTTTATGATTGCAAATGGTAAAGAATGTGATTAAAGGCTCTTTTCCTATTTCAAAAGTTTTAGTTTTCGAGGGTAATAGCTACGTATGTTGAAAAAATGAAGATATTAGACTATTTTATGATTGCAATGGTAAAGAATGTGATTAAAGGCTCTTTTCCTATTTCAAAAGTTTTAGTTTTCGAGGGTAATAGCTACGTATGTTGAAAAAATGAAGATATTAGACTATTTTATGATTGCACAATGGTAAAGAATGTGATTAAAGGCTCTTTTCCTATTTCAAAAGTTTTAGTTTTCGAGGGTAATAGCTACGTATGTTGAAAAAATGAAGATATTAGACTATTTTATGATTGCACATGGTAAAGAATGTGATTAAAGGCTCTTTTCCTATTTCAAAAGTTTTAGTTTTCGAGGGTAATAGCTACGTATGTTGAAAAAATGAAGATATTAGACTATTTTATGATTGCACATGGTAAAGAATGTGATTAAAGGCTCTTTTCCTATGTCAAAAGTTTTAGTTTTCGAGGGTAATAGCTACGTATGTTGGAAAAATGAAGATATTAGACTATTTTATGATTGCAAATGGTAAAGAATGTGATTAAAGGCTCTTTTCCTATTTCAAAAGTTTTAGTTTTCGAGGGTAATAGCTACGTATGTTGAAAAAATGAAGATATTAGACTATTTTATGATTGCACATGGTAAAGAATGTGATTAAAGGCTCTTTTCCTATTTCAAAAGTTTTAGTTTTCGAGGGTAATAGCTACGTATGTTGAAAAAATGAAGATATTAGACTATTTTATGATTGCACATGGTAAAGAATGTGATTAAAGGCTCTTTTCCTATTTCAAAAGTTTTAGTTTTCGAGGGTAATAGCTACGTATGTTGAAAAAATGAAGATATTAGACTATTTTATGATTGCACATGGTAAAGAATGTGATTAAAGGCTCTTTTCCTATTTCAAAAGTTTTAGTTTTCGAGGGTAATAGCTACGTATGTTGAAAAAATGAAGATATTAGACTATTTTATGATTGCAAATGGTAAAGAATGTGATTAAAGGCTCTTTTCCTATTTCAAAAGTTTTAGTTTTCGAGGGTAATAGCTACGTATGTTGAAAAAATGAAGATATTAGACTATTTTATGATTGCACATGGTAAAGAATGTGATTAAAGGCTCTTTTCCTATTTCAAAAGTTTTAGTTTTCGAGGGTAATAGCTACGTATGTTGAAAAAATGAAGATATTAGACTATTTTATGATTGCAAATGGTAAAGAATGTGATTAAAGGCTCTTTTCCTATTTCAAAAGTTTTAGTTTTCGAGGGTAATAGCTACGTATGTTGAAAAAATGAAGATATTAGACTATTTTATGATTGCAAATGGTAACGAATGTGATTAAAGGCTCTTTTCCTATTTCAAAAGTTTTAGTTTTCGAGGGTAATAGCTACGTATGTTGAAAAAATGAAGATATTAGACTATTTTATGATTGCACATGGTAAAGAATGTGATTAAAGGCTCTTTTCCTATTTCAAAAGTTTTAGTTTTCGAGGGTAATAGCTACGTATGTTGAAAAAATGAAGATATTAGACTATTTTATGATTGCACATGGTAAAGAATGTGATTAAAGGCTCTTTTCCTATTTCAAAAGTTTTAGTTTTCGAGGGTAATAGCTACGTATGTTGAAAAAATGAAGATATTAGACTATTTTATGATTGCACATGGTAAAGAATGTGATTAAAGGCTCTTTTCCTATTTCAAAAGTTTTAGTTTTCGAGGGTAATAGCTACGTATGTTGAAAAAATGAAGATATTAGACTATTTTATGATTGCAAATGGTAAAGAATGTGATTAAAGGCTCTTTTCCTATTTCAAAAGTTTTAGTTTTCGAGGGTAATAGCTACGTATGTTGGAAAAAATGAAGATATTAGACTATTTTATGATTGCACATGGTAAAGAATGTGCTTAAAGGCTCTTTTCCTATTTCAAAAGTTTTAGTTTTCGAGGGTAATAGCTACGTATGTTGAAAAAATGAAGATATTAGACTATTTTATGATTGCAAATGGTAAAGAATGTGATTAAAGGCTCTTTTCCTATGTCAAAAGTTTTAGTTTTCGAGGGTAATAGCTACGTATGTTGAAAAAATGAAGATATTAGACTATTTTATGATTGCACATGGTAAAGAATGTGATTAAAGGCTCTTTTCCTATTTCAAAAGTTTTAGTTTTCGAGGGTAATAGCTACGTATGTTGAAAAAATGAAGATATTAGACTATTTTATGATTGCACATGGTAAAGAATGTGATTAAAGGCTCTTTTCCTATTTCAAAAGTTTTAGTTTTCGAGGGTAATAGCTACGTATGTTGAAAAAATGAAGATATTAGACTATTTTATGATTGCACATGGTAAAGAATGTGATTAAAGGCTCTTTTCCTATTTCAAAAGTTTTAGTTTTCGAGGGTAATAGCTACGTATGTTGAAAAAATGAAGATATTAGACTATTTTATAATTGCAAATGGTAAAGAATGTGATTAAAGGCTCTTTTCCTATGTCAAAAGTTTTAGTTTTCGAGGGTAATAGCTACGTATGTTGAAAAAATGAAGATATTAGACTATTTTATGATTGCAAATGGTAAAGAATGTGATTAAAGGCTCTTTTCCTATGTCAAAAGTTTTAGTTTTCGAGGGTAATAGCTACGTATGTTGAAAAAATGAAGATATTAGACTATTTTATGATTGCAAATGGTAAAGAATGTGATTAAAGGCTCTTTTCCTATTTCAAAAGTTTTAGTTTTCGAGGGTAATAGCTACGTATGTTGAAAAAATGAAGATATTAGACTATTTTATGATTGCAAATGGTAAAGAATGTGATTAAAGGCTCTTTTCCTATGTCAAAAGTTTTAGTTTTCGAGGGTAATAGCTACGTATGTTGAAAAAATGAAGATATTAGACTATTTTATGATTGCAAATGGTAAAGAATGTGATTAAAGGCTCTTTTCCTATTTCAAAAGTTTTAGTTTTCGAGGGTAATAGCTACGTATGTTGAAAAAATGAAGATATTAGACTATTTTATGATTGCACATGGTAAAGAATGTGATTAAAGGCTCTTTTCCTATGTCAAAGTTTTAGTTTTCGAGGGTAATAGCTACGTATGTTGAAAAAATGAAGATATTAGACTATTTTATGATTGCAAATGGTAAAGAATGTGATTAAAGGCTCTTTTCCTATTTCAAAAGTTTTAGTTTTCGAGGGTAATAGCTACGTATGTTGAAAAAATGAAGATATTAGACTATTTTATGATTGCAAATGGTAAAGAATGTGATTAAAGGCTCTTTTCCTATTTCAAAAGTTTTAGTTTTCGAGGGTAATAGCTACGTATGTTGAAAAAATGAAGATATTAGACTATTTTATGATTGCAAATGGTAAAGAATGTGATTAAAGGCTCTTTTCCTATGTCAAAAGTTTTAGTTTTCGAGGGTAATAGCTACGTATGTTGAAAAAATGAAGATATTAGACTATTTTATGATTGCACATGGTAAAGAAAGTGCTTAAAGGCTCTTTTCCTATTTCAAAAGTTTTAGTTTTGAGGGTAATAGCTACGTATGTTGAAAAAATGAAGATATTAGACTATTTTATGATTGCAAATGGTAAAGAAAGTGATTAAAGGCTCTTTTCCTATGTCAAAAGTTTTAGTTTTCGAGGGTAATAGCTACATATGTTGAAAAAATGAAGATATTAGACTATTTTATGATTGCACATGGTAAAGAATGTGATTAAAGGCTCTTTTCCTGTGTCAAAAGTTTTAGTTTTCGAGGGTAATATCTACGTATGTTGGAAAAATGAAGATATTAGACTATTTTATAATTGCAAATGGTAACGAATGTTATTAAAGGCTCTTTTCCTATGTCAAAAGTTTTAGTTTTCGAGGGTAATAGCTACGTATGTTGAAAAAATGAAGATATTAGACTATTTTATAATTGCAAATGGTAACGAATGTGATTAAAGGCTCTTTTCCTATGTCAAAAGTTTTAGTTTTCGAGGGTAATAGCTACGTATGTTGAAAAAATGAAGATATTAGACTATTTTATAATTGCAAATGGTAACGAATGTGATTAAAGGCTCTATTCCTATGTCAAAAGTTTTAGTTTTCGAGGGTAATAGCTACGTATATTGAAGAAATGAAGATATTAGACTATTTTATGATTGCACATGGTAAAGAAAGTGCTTAAAGGCTCTTTTCCTATTTCAAAAGTTTTAGTTTTCGAGGGTAATAGCTACGTATGTTGAAAAAATGAAGATATTAGACTATTTTATGATTGCAAATGGTAAAGAATGTGATTAAAGGCTCTTTTCCTATGTCAAAAGTTTTAGTTTTCGAGGGTAATAGCTACGTATGTTGAAAAAATGAAGATATTAGACTATTTTATGATTGCAAATGGTAAAGAATGTGA
>NC_088877.1:37423607-37441344 GCF_032884065.1 Artemia franciscana | reverse complement strand
TGAAGATATTAGACTATTTTATGATTGCACATGGTAAAGAATGTGATTAAAGCCTCTTTTCCTATGTCAAAAGTTTTAGTTTTCGAGGGTAATAGCTACGTATGTTGGAAAAATGAAGATATTAGACTATTTTATGATTGCACATGGTAAAGAAAGTGATTAAAGGCTCTTTTCCTATTTCAAAAGTTTTAGTTTTTGAGGGTAACAGCTACGTATGTTGAAAAAATGAAGATATTAGACTATTTTATGATTGCAAATGGTAAAGAATATGATTAAAGGCTCTTTTCCTATGTCAAAAGTTTTAGTTTTCGAGGGTAATAGCTACGTTTGTTGGAAAAATGAAGATATTAGACTATTTTATGATTGCACATGGTAAAGAATGTGATTAAAAGCTCTTTTTCTATGGCAAAAGTTTTAGTTTTCGAGGGTAATAGCTACGTATGTTGGAAAAATGAAGATATTAGACTATTTTATGATTGCACATGGTAAAAGTTTTAGTTTTCGAGGGTAATAGCTACGTATGTTGGAAAAATAAAGATATTAGACTATTTTATGATTGCACATGGTAAAGAAAGTGCTTAAAGGCTCTTTTCCTATTTCAAAAGTTTTAGTTTTCGAGGGTAATAGCTACGTATGTTGAAACAATGAAGATATTAGACTATTTTATGATTGCAAATGGTAAAGAATGTGATTAAAGGCTCTTTTCCTATGTCAAAAGTTTTAGTTTTCGAGGGTAATAGCTACGTATGTTGAAAAAATGAAGATATTAGACTATTTTATGATTGCAAATGGTAAAGAATGTGATTAAAGGCTCTTTTCCTATGTCAAAAGTTTTAGTTTTCGAGGGTAATAGCTACGTATGTTGAAAAAATGAAAATATTAGACTATTTTATGATTGCAAATGGTAAAGAATGTGATTAAAGGCTCTTTTCCTATGTCAAAAATTTTAGTTTTCGAGGGTAATAGCTACGTATGTTGGAAAAGTGAAGATATTAGACTATTTTATGATTGCACATGGTAAAGAATGTGATTAAAGGCTCTTTTCCTATGTCAAAAGTTTTAGTTTTCGAGGGTAATAGCTACGTATGTTGGAAAAATGAAGATATTAGACTATTTTATGATTGCACATGGTAAAGAATGTGATTAAAGGCTCTTTTTCTATGGCAAAAGTTTTAGTTTTCGAGGGTAATAGCTACGTATGTTGGAAAAATGAAGATATTAGACTATGTTATGATTGCACATGGTAAAGAATTGAATTAAAGGCTCTTTTCCTATGTCAAAAGTTTTAGTTTTCGAGGGTAATAGCTACGTATGTTGGAAAAATGAAGATATTAGATTATTTTATGATTGCACATGGTAAAGAAAGTGCTTAAAGGCTCTTTTCCTATTTCAAAAGTTTTAGTTTTCGAGGGTAATAGCTACGTATGTTGAAAAAAAGAAGATATTAGACTATTTTATGATTGCAAATGGTAAAGAATGTGATTAAAGGCTCTTTTTCTATGGCAAAAGTTTTAGTTTTCGAGGGTAATAGCTACGTATGTTGGAAAAATGAAGATATTAGACTATTTTATGATTGCACATGGTAAAGAATGTGATTAAAGGCTCTTTTCCTATGTCAAAAGTTTTAGTTTTCGAGGGTAATAGCTACGTATGTTGGAAAAATGAAGATATTAGATTATTTTATGATTGCACATGTTAAAGAAAGTGCTTAAAGGCTCTTTTCCTATTTCAAAAGTTTTAGTTTTCGAGGGTAATAGCTACGTATGTTCAAAAAAAAGAAGATATTAGACTATTTTATGATTGCAAATGGTAAAGAATGTGATTAAAGGCTCTTTTCCTATTTCAAAAGTTTTCGTTTTCGAGGGTAATAGCTACGTATGTTGGAAAAATGAAGATATTAGACTATTTTATAATTGCAAATGGTAACAAATGTGATGAAAGGCTCTTTTCCTATGTCAAAAGTTTTAATTTTCGAGGGTAATAGCTACGTATGTTGAAAAAATGAAGATATTAGACTATTTTATGATTACAAATGGTAAAGACTGTGATTAAAGGCTCTTTTCCTATGTCAAAAGTTTTAGTTTTCGAGGGTAATAGCTACGTATGTTGGAAAAATGAAGATATTAGACTATTTTATGATTGCAAATGGTAACGAATGTGATTAAAGGCTCTTTTCCTATGTCAAAAGTTTTAGTTTTCGAGGTTAATAGCTACGTATGTTGGAAAATGAAGATATTAGACTATTTTATGATTGCACATGGTAAAGAATGTGCTTAAAGGCTCTTTTCCTATGGCAAAAGTTTTAGTTTTCGAGGGTAATAGCTACGTATGTTGAAAAAATGAAGATATTACACTATTTTATGATTGCAAAAGGTAAAGAATGTGATTTTAAGGCTCTTTTCCTATTTCAAAAGTTTTAGTTTTCGAGGTTAATAGCTACGTATGTTGGAAAATGAAGATATTAGACTATTTTATGATTGCACATGGTAAAGAATGTGCTTAAAGGCTCTTTTCCTATGGCAAAAGTTTTAGTTTTCGAGGGTAATAGCTACGTATGTTGAAAAAATGAAGATATTTGACTATTTTATGATTGCAAATGGTAAAGAATGTGATTAAAGGCTCTTTTCCTATGTCAAAAGTTGTAGTTTTCGAGGGTAATAGCTAAGTATGTTGAAAAAATGAAGATATTAGACTATTTTATGATTGCACATGGTAAAGAATGTGATTAAAGGCTCTTTTCCTATTTCAAAAGTTTAAGTTTTCTAGGGTAATAGCTACGTATGTTGGAAAAATGAAGATATTAGACTATTTTATGATTGCTCATGGTAAAGAATGTGATTAAAGGCTCTTTTCCTATGTCAAAAGTTTTAGTTTTCGAGGGTAATAGCTACGTATGTTGGAAAAGTGAAGATATTAGACTATTTTATGATTGCACATGGTAAAGAATGTGATTAAAGGCTCTTTTCCTATGTCAAAAGTTTTAGTTTTCGAGGGTAATAGCTACGTATGTTGGAAAAATGAAGATATAAGACTATTTTATGATTGCACATGGTAAAGAATGTGATTAAAGGCTCTTTTCCTATGTCAAAAGTTTTAGTTTTCGAGGGTGATAGCTACGTATGTTGAAAAAATGAAGATATTAGACTATTTTATAATTGCAAATGGTAACGAATGTGATTAAAGGCTCTTTTCCTATGTCAAAAGTTTTAGTTTTCGAGGGTAATAGCTACGTATGTTGAAAAAATAAAGATATTAGACTATTTTATGATTGCACATGGTAAAGAATGTGATTAAAGGCTCTTTTCCTATGTCAAAAGTTTTTGTTTTCGAGGGTAATAGCTACGTATGTTGGAAAAATGAAGATATTAGACTATTTTATAATTGCAAATGGTAACGAATGTGATTAAAGGCTCTTTTCCTATGTCAAAAGTTTTAGTTTTCGAGGTTAATAGCTACGTATGTTGGAAAATGAAGATATTAGACTATTTTATGATTGCAAATGGTAAAGAATGTGCTTAAAGGCTCTTTTCCTATGGCAAAAGTTTTAGTTTTCGAGGGTAATAGCTACGTATGTTGAAAAAATGAAGATATTAGACTATTTTATGATTGCAAAAGGTAAAGAATGTGATTAAAGGCTCTTTTCCTATTTCAAAAGTTTTAGTTTTCGAGGTTAATAGCTACGTATGTTGGAAAATGAAGATATTAGACTATTTTATGATTGCACATGGTAAAGAATGTGCTTAAAGGCTCTTTTCCTATGGCAAAAGTTTTAGTTTTCGAGGGTAATAGCTACGTATGTTGAAAAAATGAAGATATTAGACTATTTTATGATTGCAAATGGTAAAGAATGTGATTAAAGGCTCTTTTCCTATGTCAAAAGTTGTAGTTTTCGAGGGTAATAGCTACGTATGTTGAAAAAATGAAGATATTAGACTATTTTATGATTGCACATGGTAAAGAATGTGATTAAAGGCTCTTTTCCTATTTCAAAAGTTTAAGTTTTCTAGGGTAATAGCTACGTATGTTGGAAAAATGAAGATATTAGACTATTTTATGATTGCACATGGTAAAGAATGTGATTAAAGGCTCTTTTCCTATGTCAAAAGTTTTAGTTTTCGAGGGTAATAGCTACGTATGTTGGAAAAGTGAAGATATTAGACTATTTTATGATTGCACATGGTAAAGAATGTGATTAAAGGCTCTTTTCCTATGTCAAAAGTTTTAGTTTTCGAGGGTAATAGCTACGTATGTTGGAAAAATGAAGATATTAGACTATTTTATGATTGCACATGGTAAAGAATGTGATTAAAGGCTCTTTTCCTATGTCAAAAGTTTTAGTTTTCGAGGGTGATAGCTACGTATGTTGAAAAAATGAAGATATTAGACTATTTTATAATTGCAAATGGTAACGAATGTGATTAAAGGCTCTTTTCCTATGTCAAAAGTTTTAGTTTTCGAGGGTAATAGCTACGTATGTTGAAAAAATAAAGATATTAGACTATTTTATGATTGCACATGGTAAAGAATGTGATTAAAGGCTCTTTTCCTATGTCAAAAGTTTTAGTTTTCGAGGGTAATAGCTACGTATGTTGGAAAAATGAAGATATTAGACTATTTTATAATTGCAAATGGTAAAGAATGTGATTAAAGGCTCTTTTTCTATGGCAAAAGTTTTAGTTTTCGAGGGTAATAGCTACGTATGTTGAAAAAATGAAGATATTAGACTATTTTATGATTGCAAATGGTAAAGAATGTGATTAAAGGCTCTTTTCCTATGTCAAAAGTTTTAGTTTTAGAGGGTAATAGCTACGTATGTTGGAAAAATGAAGATATTAGACTATTTTATGATTGCACATGGTAAAGAATGTGATTAAAGGCTCTTTTCCTATGTCAAAAGTTTTAGTTTTCGAGGGTAATAGCTACGTATGTTGAAAAAATGAAGATATTAGACTATTTTATGATTGCAAATGGTAAAGAATGTGATTAAAGGCTCTTTTCCTATGTCAAAAGTTTTAGTTTTCGAGGGTAATAGCTACGTATGTTGAAAAAATGAAGATATTAGACTATTTTATGATTGCAAATGGTAAAGAATGTGATTAAAGGCTCTTTTCCTATGTCAAAAGTTTTAGTTTTCGAGGGTAATAGCTACGTATGTTGGAAAAATGAAGATATTAGACTATT
Source organism: Artemia franciscana (assembly GCF_032884065.1). Lineage (NCBI taxonomy): Eukaryota > Metazoa > Arthropoda > Branchiopoda > Anostraca > Artemiidae > Artemia > Artemia franciscana. Next base: position 37,436,163 of record NC_088877.1, on the reverse strand, counting down.
TTATGATTGCACATGGTCAAGAATGTGATTAAAGGCTCTTTTCCTATTTCAAAAGTTTAATTTTCGAGGGTAATAGCTACGTATGATGAAAAAATGAAGATATTAGACTATTTTATGATTGCAAATGGTAAAGAATGTGATTAAAGGCTCTTTTCCTATTTCAAAAGTTTTAGTTTTCGAGGGTAATAGCTACGTATGTTGAAAAAATGAAGATATTAGACTATTTTATAATTGCAAATGGTAACGAATGTGATTAAAGGCTCTTTTCCTATGTCAAAAGTTTTAGTTTTCGAGGGTAATAGCTACGTATGTTGAAAAAATGAAGATATTAGACTATTTTATGATTGCACATGGTAAAGAATGTGATTAAAGGCTCTTTTTCTATGGCAAAAGTCTTAGTTTTCGAGGGTAATAGCTACAGATGTTGAAAAAATGAAGATATTAGACTATTTTATGATTGCAAATGGTAAAGAATGTGCTTAAAGGCTCTTTTCCTATGGCAAAAGTTTTAGTTTTCGAGGGTAATAGCTACGTATGTTGAAAAAATGAAGATATTAGACTATTTTATGATTGCAAATGGTAAAGAATGTGCTTAAAGGCTCTTTTCCTATGGCAAAAGTTTTAGTTTTCGAGGATAATAGCTACGTATGTTGAAAAAATGAAGATATTAGACTATTTTATGATTGCAAATGGTAAAGAATGTGATTAAAGGCTCTTTTCCTATGTCAAAAGTTTTAGTTTTCGAGGGTAATAGCTACGTATGTTGAAAAAATGAAGATATTAGACTATTTTATGATTGCACATGGTAAAGAAAGTGCTTAAAGGCCTTTTCCTATTTCCAAAGTTTTAGTTTTCAGGGTAATAGCTACGTATGTTGAAAAAACGAAGATATTAGACTATTTTATGATTGCAAATGGTAAAGAATGTGATTAAAGGCTCTTTTTCGATGGCAAAAGTTTTAGTTTTCGAGGGTAATAGCTACGTATGTTGGAAAAATGAAGATATTAGACTATTTAATGATTGCACATGGTAAAGAATGTGCTTAAAGGCTCTTTTCCTATGGCAAAAGTTTTAGTTTTCGAGGGTAATAGCTACGTATGTTGGAAAAATGAAGATATTAGACTATTTTATGATTGCACATGGTAAAGAATGTGATTAAAGGCTCTTTTCCTATGTCAAAAGTTTTAGTTTTCGAGGGTAATAGCTACGTATGATGAAAAAATGAAGATATTAGACTATTTTATAATTGCAAATGGTAACGAATGTGATTAAAGGCTCTTTTCCTATTTCAAAAGTTTTAGTTTTCGAGGGTAATAGCTACGTATGTTGAAAAAATGAAGATATTAGACTATTTTATAATTGCAAATGGTAACGAATGTGATTAAAGGCTCTTTTCCTATGTCAAAAGTTTTAGTTTTCGAGGGTAATAGCTACGTATGTTGAAAAAATGAAGATATTAGACTATTTTATGATTGCACATGGTAAAGAATGTGATTAAAGGCTCTTTTTCTATGGCAAAAGTCTTAGTTTTCGAGGGTAATAGCTACAGATGTTGAAAAAATGAAGATATTAGACTATTTTATGATTGCAAATGGTAAAGAATGTGCTTAAAGGCTCTTTTCCTATGGCAAAAGTTTTAGTTTTCGAGGGTAATAGCTACGTATGTTGAAAAAATGAAGATATTAGACTATTTTATGATTGCAAATGGTAAAGAATGTGCTTAAAGGCTCTTTTCCTATGGCAAAAGTTTTAGTTTTCGAGGATAATAGCTACGTATGTTGAAAAAATGAAGATATTAGACTATTTTATGATTGCAAATGGTAAAGAATGTGATTAAAGGCTCTTTTCCTATGTCAAAAGTTTTAGTTTTCGAGGGTAATAGCTACGTATGTTGAAAAAATGAAGATATTAGACTATTTTATGATTGCAAATGGTAAAGAATGTGATTGAAGGCTCTTTTCCTATTTCAAAAGTTTTCGTTTTCGAGGGTAATAGCTACTTATGTTGGAAAAATGAAGATATTAGACTATTTTATAATTGCACATGGTAAAGAATGTGATTAAAGGCTCTTTTTCTATGGCAAAAGTTTTAGTTTTCGAGGGTAATAGATACGTATGTTGGAAAAATGAAGATATTAGACTATTTTATGATTGCACATGGTAAAGAATGTGATTAAAGGCTCTTTTCCTATGTCAAAAGTTTTAGTTTTCGAGGGTAATAGCTACGTATGTTGGAAAAATGAAGATAATAGACTATTTTATGATTGCACATGGTAAAGAAAGTGCTTAAAGGCCTTTTCCTATTTCCAAAGTTTTAGTTTTCAGGGTAATAGCTACGTATGTTGAAAAAACGAAGATATTAGACTATTTTATGATTGCAAATGGTAAAGAATGTGATTAAAGGCTCTTTTCCTATGTCAAAAGTTCTAGTTTTCGAGGGTAATAGCTACGTATGTTGAAAAAATGAAGATAATAGACTATTTTATGATTGCAAATGGTAAAGAATGTGATTAAAGGCTCTTTTCCTATTTCAAAAGTTTTAGTTTTCGAGGGTAATAGCTACGTATGTTGGAAAAATGAAGATATTAGACTATTTTATTATTGCACATGGTAAAGAAAGTGATTAAAGGCTCTTTTCCTATGTCAAAAGTTTTAGTTTTCGAGGGTAATAGCTACGTATGTTGAAAAAATGAAGATATTAGACTATTTTATGATTGCAAATGGTAAAGAATGTGATTAAAGGCTCTTTTCCTATGTCAAAAGTTTTAGTTTTCGAGGATAATAGCTACGTATGTTGAAAAAATGAATATATTAGACTATTTTATGATTGCAAATGGTAAAGAATGTGATTAAAGGCTCTTTTCCTATTTCAAAAATTTTAGTTTTCGAGGGTAATAGCTACGTATGTTGGAAAAATGAAGATATTAGACTATTTTATGATTGCACATGGTAAAAAATGTGCTTAAAGGCTCTTTTCCTATGGCAAAAGTTTTAGTTTTCGAGGGTAATAGCTGCGTATGTTGGAAAAATGAAGATATTAGACTATTTTATGATTGCACATGGTAAAGAATGTGATTAAAGGCTCTTTTCCTATGTCAAAAGTTTTAGTTTTCGAGGGTAATAGCTACGTATCTTGAAAAAATGAAGATATTAGACTATTTTATGATTGCACATGGTAAAGAAAGTGCTTAAAGGCTCTTTTCCTATGTCAAAAGTTTTAGTTTTCGAGGGTAATAGCTACGTATGTTGAAACAATGAAGATATTAGACTATTTTATGATTGCACATGGTAAAGAATGTGATTAAAGGCTCTTTTCCTATTTCAAAAGTTTAAGTTTTCGAGGGTAATAGCTACGTATGTTGGAAAAATGAAGATATTAGACTATTTTATGATTGCACATGGTAAAGAAAGTGCTTAAAGGCTCTTTTCCTATTTCAAAAGTTTTAGTTTTCGAGGGTAATAGCTACGTATGTTGAAAAAATGAAGATATAGACTATTTTATGATTGCAAATGGTAAAGAATTTGATTAAAGGCTCTTTTCCTATTTCAAAAGTTTTCGTTTCCGAGGGTAATAGCTGCGTGTGTTGGAAAAATGAAGATATTAGACTATCTTATGATTGCACATGGTAAAGAATGTGATTAAAGGCTCTTTTCCTATGTCAAAAGTTTTAGTTTTCGAGGGTAATAGCTACGTATGTTGGAAAAATGAAGATATTAGACTATTTTATGATTGCACATGGTAAAGAAAGTGCTTAAAGGCTCTTTTCCTATTTCAAAAGTTTTAGTTTTCGAGGGTAATAGCTACGTATGTTGAAAAAATGAAGATATTAGACTATTTTATGATTGCAAATGGTAAAGAATGTGATTAAAGGCTCTTTTCCTATTTCAAAAGTTTTAGTTTTCGAGGGTAATAGCTACATATGTTGAAAAAATGAAGATATTAGACTATTTTATGATTGCAAATGGTAAAGAATATGATTAAAGGCTCTTTTCCTATTTCAAAAGTTTTCGTTTTCGAGGGTAATAGCTACGTATGTTGGAAAAATGAAGATATTAGACTATTTTATGATTGCACATGGTAAAGAATGTGATTAAAGGCTCTTTTCCTATGTCAAAAGTTTTAGTTTTCGAGGGTAATAGCTACGTATGTTGGAAAAATGAAGATATTAGACTATTTTATTATTGCACATGGTAAAGAAAGTGCTTAAGGGCTCTTTTCCTATTTCAAAAGTTTTAGTTTTCGAGGGTAATAGCTACGTATGTTGAAAAAATGAAGATATTAGACTATTTTATGATTGCAAATGGTAAAGAATGTGATTAAAGGCTCTTTTCCTATTTCAAAAGTTTTCGTTTTCGAGGGTAATAGCTACGTATGTTGAAAAAATGAAGATATTAGACTATTTTATGATTGCACATTGTAAAGAATGTGATTAAAGGCTCTTTTCCTATGTCAAAAATTTTAGTTTTCGAGGGTAATAGCTACGTATGTTGAAAAAATGAAGATATTAGACTACTTTATGATTGCAAATGGTAAAGAATGTGATTAAAGGCTCTTTTCCTATTTCAAAAGTTTTAGTTTTCGAGGGTAATAGCTACGTATGTTGAAAAAATGAAGATATTAGACTATTTTATAATTGCAAATGGTAAAGAATGTGCTTAAAGGCTCTTTTCCTATGGCAAAAGTTTTAGTTTTCGAGGGTAATAGCTACGTATGTTGGAAAAATGAAGATATTAGACTATTTTATGATTGCACATGGTAAAGAAAGTGCTTAAAGGCTCTTTTCCTATTTCCAAAGTTTTAGTTTTCGAGGGTAATAGCTACGTATGTTGAAAAAACGAAGATATTAGACTATTTTATGATTTCAAATGATAAAGAATGTGATTAAAGGCTCTTTTCCTATGTCAAAAGTTCTAGTTTTCGAGGGTAATAGCTACGTATGTTGAAAAAATGAAGATATTAGACTATTTTATGATTGCAAATGGTAAAGAATGTGATTAAAGGCTCTTTTCCTATGTCAAAAGTTTTAGTTTTCGAGGGTAATAGCTACGTATGTTGAAACAATGAAGATATTAGACTATTTTATGATTGCACATGGTAAAGAATGTGATTAAAGGCTCTTTTCCTATTTCAAAAGTTTAAGTTTTCGAGGGTAATAGCTACGTATGTTGGAAAAATGAAGATATTAGACTATTTTATGATTGCACATGGTAAAGAAAGTGCTTAAAGGCTCTTTTCCTATTTCAAAAGTTTTAGTTTTCGAGGGTAATAGCTACGTATGTTGAAAAAATGAAGATATAGACTATTTTATGATTGCAAATGGTAAAGAATTTGATTAAAGGCTCTTTTCCTATTTCAAAAGTTTTCGTTTCCGAGGGTAATAGCTGCGTGTGTTGGAAAAATGAAGATATTAGACTATCTTATGATTGCACATGGTAAAGAATGTGATTAAAGGCTCTTTTCCTATGTCAAAAGTTTTAGTTTTCGAGGGTAATAGCTACGTATGTTGGAAAAATGAAGATATTAGACTATTTTATGATTGCACATGGTAAAGAAAGTGCTTAAAGGCTCTTTTCCTATTTCAAAAGTTTTAGTTTTCGAGGGTAATAGCTACGTATGTTGAAAAAATGAAGATATTAGACTATTTTATGATTGCAAATGGTAAAGAATGTGATTAAAGGCTCTTTTCCTATTTCAAAAGTTTTAGTTTTCGAGGGTAATAGCTACATATGTTGAAAAAATGAAGATATTAGACTATTTTATGATTGCAAATGGTAAAGAATATGATTAAAGGCTCTTTTCCTATTTCAAAAGTTTTCGTTTTCGAGGGTAATAGCTACGTATGTTGGAAAAATGAAGATATTAGACTATTTTATGATTGCACATGGTAAAGAATGTGATTAAAGGCTCTTTTCCTATGTCAAAAGTTTTAGTTTTCGAGGGTAATAGCTACGTATGTTGGAAAAATGAAGATATTAGACTATTTTATTATTGCACATGGTAAAGAAAGTGCTTAAGGGCTCTTTTCCTATTTCAAAAGTTTTAGTTTTCGAGGGTAATAGCTACGTATGTTGAAAAAATGAAGATATTAGACTATTTTATGATTGCAAATGGTAAAGAATGTGATTAAAGGCCCTTTTCCTATTTCAAAAGTTTTCGTTTTCGAGGGTAATAGCTACGTATGTTGAAAAAATGAAGATATTAGACTATTTTATGATTGCACATGGTAAAGAATGTGATTAAAGGCTCTTTTCCTATGTCAAAAATTTTAGTTTTCGAGGGTAATAGCTACGTATGTTGAAAAAATGAAGATATTAGACTACTTTATGATTGCAAATGGTAAAGAATGTGATTAAAGGCTCTTTTCCTATTTCAAAAGTTTTAGTTTTCGAGGGTAATAGCTACGTATGTTGAAAAAATGAAGATATTAGACTATTTTATAATTGCAAATGGTAAAGAATGTGCTTAAAGGCTCTTTTCCTATGGCAAAAGTTTTAGTTTTCGAGGGTAATAGCTACGTATGTTGGAAAAATGAAGATATTAGACTATTTTATGATTGCACATGGTAAAGAAAGTGCTTAAAGGCTCTTTTCCTATTTCCAAAGTTTTAGTTTTCGAGGGTAATAGCTACGTATGTTGAAAAAACGAAGATATTAGACTATTTTATGATTTCAAATGATAAAGAATGTGATTAAAGGCTCTTTTCCTATGTCAAAAGTTCTAGTTTTCGAGGGTAATAGCTACGTATGTTGAAAAAATGAAGATATTAGACTATTTTATGATTGCAAATGGTAAAGAATGTGATTAAAGGCTCTTTTCCTATTTCAAAAGTTTTAGTTTTCGAGGGTATTAGCTACGTATGTTGGAAAAATGAAGATATTAGACTATTTTATGATTGCACATGGTAAAGAAAGTGATTAAAGGCTCTTTTCCTATGTCAAAAGTTTTAGTTTTCGAGGGTAATAGCTACGTATGTTGAAAAAATGAAGATATTAGACTATTTTATGATTGCAAATGGTAAAGAATGTGATTAAAGGCTCTTTTCCTATGTCAAAAGTTTTAGTTTTCGAGGGTAATAGCTACGTATGTTGAAAAAATGAATATATTAGACTATTTTATGATTGCAAATGGTAAAGAATGTGATTAAAGGCTCTTTTCCTATTTCAAAAGTTTTAGTTTTCGAGGGTAATAGCTACGTATGTTGGAAAAATGAAGATATTAGACTATTTTATGATTGCACATGGTAAAAAATGTGCTTAAAGGCTCTTTTCCTATGGCAAAAGTTTTAGTTTTCTAGGGTAATAGCTACGTATGTTGGAAAAATGAAGATATTAGACTATTTTATGATTGCAAATGGTAAAGAAAGTGATTAAAGGCTCTTTTCCTATTTCAAAAGTTTTCGTTTTCGAGGGTAATAGCTACGTATGTGGAAAAAATGAAGATATTAGACTATTTTATGATTGCAAATGGTAAAGAATGTGATTAAAGGCTCTTTTCCTATGTCAAAAATTTTAGTTTTCGAGGGTAATAGCTACGTATGTTGAAAAAATGAAGATATTAGACTATTTTATGATTGCAAATGGTAAAGAATGTGATTAAAGGCTCTTTTCCTATGTCAAAAGTTTTAGTTTTCGAGGGTAATAGCTACGTATGTTGAAAAAATGAAGATATTAGACTATTTTATAATTGCAAATGGTAACGAATGTGATTAAAGGCTCTTTTCCTATGTCAAAAGTTTTAGTTTTCGAGGGTAATAGCTACGTATGTTGAAAAAATGAAGATATTAGACTATTTTATAATTGCAAATGGTAACGAATGTGATTAAAGGCTCTTTTCCTATGTCAAAAGTTTTAGTTTTCGAGGGTAATAGCTACGTATGTTGAAAAAATGAAGATATTAGACTATTTTATGATTGCACATGGTAAAGAAAGTGCTTAAAGGCTCTTTTCCTATTTCAAAAGTTTTATTTTTCGAGGGTAATAGCTACGTATGTTGGAAAAATGAAGATATTAGACTATTTTATGATTGCACATGGTAAAGAAAGTGCTTAAAGGCTCTTTTCCTTTTTCAAAAGTTTTAGTTTTCGAGGGTAATAGCTACGTATGTTGAAAAAATGAAGATATTAGACTATTTTATGATTGCAAATGGTTAAGAATGTGATTAAAGGCTCTTTTTCTATTGCAAAAGTTTTAGTTTTCGAGGGTAATAGCTACGTATGTTGAAAAAAATGCAGATATTAGACTATTTTATGTTTGCAAATGGTAAAGAATGTGATTAAAGGCTCTTTTCCTATGTCAAAAGTTTTAGTTTTCGAGGGTAATAGCTACGTATGTTGGAAAAATGAAGATATTAGACTATTTTATGATTGCACATGGTAAAGAATGTGATTAAAGGCTCTTTTCCTATGTCAAAAGTTTTAGTTTTCGAGGGTAATAGCTACGTATGTTGGAAAAATGAAGATATTAGATTATTTTATGATTGCACATGGTAAAGAAAGTGCTTAAAGGCTCTTTTCCTATTTCAAAAGTTTTAGTTTTCGAGGGTAATAGCTACGTATGTTGAAAAAAAGAAGATATTAGACTATTTTATGATTGCAAATGGTAAAGAATGTGATTAAAGGCTCTTTTTCTATTTCAAAAGTTTTCGTTTTCGAGGGTAATAGCTACGTATGTTGAAAAAATGAAGATATTAGACTATTTTATGATTGCAAATGGTAAAGAATGTGATTAAAGGCTCTTTTCCTATGTCAAAAGTTTTAGTTTTCGAGGGTAATAGCTACGTATGTTGGAAAAATGAAGATATTAGACTATTTTATGATTGCACATGGTAAAGAATGTGATTAAAGGCTCTTTTCCTATGTCAAAAGTTTTAGTTTTCGAGGGTAATAGCTACGTATGTTGGAAAAATGAAGATATTAGATTATTTTATGATTGCACATGGTAAAGAAAGTGCTTAAAGGCTCTTTTCCTATTTCAAAAGTTTTAGTTTTCGAGGGTAATAGCTACGTATGTTGAAAAAAAGAAGATATTAGACTATTTTATGATTGCAAATGGTAAAGAATGTGATTAAAGGCTCTTTTTCTATTTCAAAAGTTTTCGTTTTCGAGGGTAATAGCTACGTATGTTGGAAAAATGAAGATATTAGACTATTTTATAATTGCAAATGGTAACGAATGTGATTAAAGGCTCTTTTCCTATGTCAAAAGTTTTAATTTTCGAGGGTAATAGCTACGTATGTTGAAAAAATGAAGATATTAGACTATTTTATGATTGCAAATGGTAAAGAATGTGATTAAAGGCTCTTTTCCTATGTCAAAAGTTTTAGTTTTCGAGGGTAATAGCTACGTATGTTGGAAAAATGAAGATATTAGACTATTTTATGATTGCACATGGTAAAGAAAGTGATTAAAGGCTCTTTTCCTATGTCAAAAGTTTTAGTTTTCGAGGGTAATAGCTACGTATGTTGAAAAAATGAAGATATTAGACTATTTTATGATTGCAAATGGTAAAGAATGTGATTAAAGGCTTTTTTCCTATGTCAAAAGTTTTAGTTTTCGAGGGTAATAGCTCCGTATGTTGAAAAAATAAAGATATTAGACTATTTTATAATTGCAAATGGTAACGAATGTGATTAAAGGCTCTTTTCCTATGTCAAAAGTTTTAGTTTTCGAGGGTGATAGCTACGTATGTTGAAAAAATGAAGATATTAGACTATTTTATAATTGCAAATGGTAACGAATGTGATTAAAGGCTCTTTTCCTATGTCAAAAGTTTTAGTTTTCGAGGGTAATAGCTACGTATGTTGAAAAAATGAAGATATTAGACTATTTTATGATTGCACATGGTAAAGAATGTGATTAAAGGCTCTTTTCCTATGTCAAAAGTTTTAGTTTTCGAGGGTAATAGCTACGTATGTTGAAAAAATGAAGATATTAGACTATTTTATGATTGCAAATGGTAAAGAATGTGATTAAAGGCTCTTTTCCTATGTCAAAAGTTTTAGTTTTCGAGGGTTATAGCTACGTATGTTGAAAAAATGAAGATATTAGACTATTTTATAATTGCAAATGGTAACGAATGTGATTAAAGGCTCTTTTCCTATGTCAAAAGTTTTAGTTTTCGAGGGTAATAGCTACGTATGTTGAAAAAAAGAAGATATTAGACTATTTTATGATTGCACATGGTAAAGAAAGTGCTTAAAGGCTCTTTTCCTATTTCAAAAGTTTTAGTTTTCGAGGGTAATAGCTACGTATGTGGAAAAAATGAAGATATTAGACTATTTTATGATTGCAAATGGTAACGAATGTGATTAAAGGCTCTTTTCCTATGTCAAAAGTTTTAGTTTTCGAGGGTAATAGCTACGTAGGTTGAAAAAATGAAGATATTAGACTATTTTATAATTGCAAATGGTAACGAATGTGATTAAAGGCTCTTTTCCTATGTCAAAAGTTTTAGTTTTCGAGGGTAATAGCTACGTATGTTGAAAAAATGAAGATATTAGACTATTTTATAATTGCAAATGGTAACGAATGTGATTAAAGGCTCTTTTCCTATGTCAAAAGTTTTAGTTTTCGAGGGTAATAGCTACGTATGTTGAAAAAATGAAGATATTAGACTATTTTATGATTGCACATGGTAAAGAAAGTGCTTAAAGGCTCTTTTCCTATTTCAAAAGTTTTAGTTTTCGAGGGTAATAGCTACGTATGTTGGAAAAATGAAGATATTAGACTATTTTATGATTGCACATGGTAAAGAAAGTGCTTAAAGGCTCTTTTCCTATTTCAAAAGTTTTAGTTTTCGAGGGTAATAGCTACGTATGTTGAAAAAATGAAGATATTAGACTATTTTATAATTGCAAATGGTAACGAATGTGATTAAAGGCTCTTTTCCTATGTCAAAAGTTTTAGTTTTCGAGGGTAATAGCTACGTATGTTGAAAAAATGAAGATATTAGACTATTTTATGATTGCACATGGTAAAGAAAGTGCTTAAAGGCTCTTTTCCTATTTCAAAAGTTTTAGTTTTCGAGGGTAATAGCTACGTATGTTGAAAAAATGAAGATATTAGACTATTTTATGATTTCAAATGGTAAAGAATGTGATTAAAGGCTCTTTTCCTATGTCAAAAGTTTTAGTTTTCGAGGGTGATAGCTACGTATGTTGAAAAAATGAAGATATTAGACTATTTTATAATTGCAAATGGTAACGAATGTGATTAAAGGCTCTTTTCCTATGTCAAAAGTTTTAGTTTTCGAGGGTAATAGCTACGTATGTTGAAAAAATGAAAATATTAGACTATTTTATGATTGCACATGGTAAAGAATGTGATTAAAGGCTCTTTTCCTATGTCAAAAGTTTTAGTTTTCGAGGGTAATAGCTACGTATGTTGAAAAAATGAAGATATTAGACTATTTTATAATTGCAAATGGTAACGAATGTGATTAAAGGCTCTTTTCCTATGTCAAAAGTTTTAGTTTTCGAGGGTAATAGCTACGTATGTTGAAAAAATGAAGATATTAGACTATTTTATAATTGCAAATGGTAACGAATGTGATTAAAGGCTCTTTTCCTATGTCAAAAGTTTTAGTTTTCGAGGGTAATAGCTACGTATGTTGAAAAAATGAAGATATTAGACTATTTTATGATTGCACATGGTAAAGAAAGTGATTAAAGGCTCTTTTCCTATGTCAAAAGTTTTAGTTTTCGAGGGTAATAGCTACGTATGTTGAAAAAATGAAGATATTAGACTATTTTATGATTGCAAATGGTAAAGAATGTGATTAAAGGCTCTTTTCCTATGTCAAAAGTTTTAGTTTTCGAGGGTCATAGCTACGTATGTTGAAAAAATGAAGATATTAGACTATTTTATAATTGCAAATGGTAACGAATGTGATTAAAGGCTCTTTTCCTATGTCAAAAGTTTTAGTTTTCGAGGGTAATAGCTACGTATGTTGAAAAAAAGAAGATATTAGACTATTTTATGATTGCACATGGTAAAGAAAGTGCTTAAAGGCTCTTTTCCTATTTCAAAAGTTTTAGTTTTCGAGGGTAATAGCTACGTATGTGGAAAAAATGAAGATATTAGACTATTTTATGATTGCAAATGGTAACGAATGTGATTAAAGGCTCTTTTCCTATGTCAAAAGTTTTAGTTTTCGAGGGTAATAGCTACGTAGGTTGAAAAAATGAAGATATTAGACTATTTTATAATTGCAAATGGTAACGAATGTGATTAAAGGCTCTTTTCCTATGTCAAAAGTTTTAGTTTTCGAGGGTAATAGCTACGTATGTTGAAAAAATGAAGATATTAGACTATTTTATAATTGCAAATGGTAACGAATGTGATTAAAGGCTCTTTTCCTATGTCAAAAGTTTTAGTTTTCGAGGGTAATAGCTACGTATGTTGAAAAAATGAAGATATTAGACTATTTTATGATTGCACATGGTAAAGAAAGTGCTTAAAGGCTCTTTTCCTATTTCAAAAGTTTTAGTTTTCGAGGGTAATAGCTACGTATGTTGGAAAAATGAAGATATTAGACTATTTTATGATTGCACATGGTAA